>NC_057800.1:172500055-172567286 GCF_018294505.1 Triticum aestivum | reverse complement strand
CCGCCCGCGCCGCGCCGGAGACGCTGCCGCCTTCTGCTGCAGCCCCCCACCCCACGCCGCCCCATCGCAGCGCCGGAGTTCCGCCGGAGCCCCGCCGGAACCGAGCCGAGGTAGCCGCCCCGCCGCCCCGGTTTTCCACAGAAAACCGTTCGGTTTTTTTGAAAACCCTAGTTTTCGTTTTTTTCAATAGATCGGTTTTTCTCCAGTTTATTTATTTAGCGAGCATTCGCTCGTTCGTTCTAACGAACGTGTTCTTCGTTTAGATCCAGATAACGAACGTTCGTTTGTTAACCTGTTCTTCGTTTTTCTTTTTCTCGGATTTATTCCGTGATTTTTTTGATCGCGATTTCGGATCCGATCTTAGTTTCTGTTTAACTTTTCGCTCGTTTATCGGAATCAGGCGATTCAAGCGCCTGGAGTTTCGTCTCGAAACCCTCTTTCCGTATAACCAACTCAAACAAGTTTTCCCTACTGTAAAATTTGACCTAGTATCAAATTAGTAAATGAAGCTTCTCTCTTTCGCCGTTTGAGTTTCGTTGCTCCGTTTGATTTGATTCTTTTTGCGAAACCAGAGTTCTTAATTTGAATTTTCTGGTCAATCTCTTTTATTTGAGTTTTTCTTGTGCATCGTAGCTTGTTACTTATGTATGCTATTGTTTGCTTACGATAGAACACCCGGAGTGCGAAGCGTGTTACTACGAGTCTCTAGGATTCGTGGATCGTTAGCAAGGCAAGTAACACTTTGATCATATCCCATTATCACCCAGTTTTTATGCATTAGTTCCAATCCTCAAACATTGCATGATTAGGATTTCATTAACTTGCGGGTTGGGAAGTAGTTGATGAGGTAGAACCTATTGCCCTGTTACATTCAAACCCTTGGGAGTTACTCTACGCGTTGCTTATATGCTATGCTATGCTATGCTCGTAGACGTGGTTTGGGTTTGAGTGATATCCATGACATATGTGAGATTGTTAAATTAATGGTTCAACGTAAGGTGGCAACTTAATCTAACAACTGGGTGGATTGAGGCACCTGGAGTACCCAGTGTTGCCTGTATTTTTTGGAAATCCTAGAGTACCCGTGTGATCTTCCTAGGGACCGCCACCCAGGCTCAAAGGGAACTGAGATGATTCATGCTAGAAACTTCGGTGTGCAGCCACAAGCTATTATGGGCTCTAGCATAGTTGAGTAAGTTACGTGAAGCTCTTGAAGAGGCAGATCAGCAGGTAGTGGGATGTAGGTTTGGTATGGTCTGTCCGGAGTAGAGAGTTAATGTTTCTGAAAGACTGTGTCTCGGTCATCCGTTTCTCAAACACCCTGTAGTGCGAGAAATTTAACGGAGGAGATCGAGTCTTGTGGGGAAAGTGCGCAAACCTCTGCAGAGTGTACAATCTAATCATGGTTAGCCGTGTCCCCGGTTATGGACAATTCTTGAGTATCTAGTACTTGGGTTATCACATGTATCTCATCATGTTTAATTAATATTGTTGGGTTGTTAATCACTTTAATTGGGATTGATTTGGAGGAACCTTCTCAATGATGTTTCAACTACCATGATAGTTAAAATTAAATCTATTCCTTTGTTGTAGGGAAAAATTGGCTTTTCGCAAAAAACTGTAACCATAGAGCTTTCCACCAGCCATATATGCATATAATGATAGCATTATTCTGTTTCTGATCTACTATGTTACATTGCCAGCATATTCCATGTGCTGACCCATTTCGGGCTGCAACGTATTATGTTGCAGACTTTTCAGACGAGGAGTAAGGTTTGTTAGGTCATTGCCGTGCAGCTCAGCTATGCCGTTGGAGTTGATGGAATCACTTTATCTTCCAAGCCTTCCGCTGTTATCACATTAGATGGCCTTAAGCCATATTATTGTAATAAGTTCTCTTTGGAGAATTTTCGATGTAATAAGTGTGTGATTGCTACTCTGTTATAAATCCTCGAGTACTGTGTGTGTCAGCATTACCAATCCAGGGATGACACTGAAGCACAGAGACTTGACCATCTGAGGTCGGGTCGCTACAGAAAAGCTGAAGGAAACTTTCACCAAAGATCGTGCTAACTAGTAATCCGAAAAGTCCGGGTTAACCAAAAGAGCTGAAGACGCTGAGGCAGCCCTGAAACCAGTTGTAGATGAACTAGCTGGTTTGAAACGGAAAATCAATGCTATGATTTCTGCTATCTTTGGTAAGTGTCTGTTTATGTGTTTTGCGCAAGTCAATGAACCTTATCCCTGACCAGAACGTTGATAAAAATCTTTGGCAGGTACTCGGATCGCTCATCTTGGTACAAACATGCGGATGAAGCTCAAAGCGGCATATACATTGGTTGAACAACTGTACTCCGGGTCTCAGCGGGCTATTTGTACGGCAGCTTACAACAAACCGGCCCCAACTTTGATTAAATAAACACTTGAGAAGTTGGCCATGTTACCAGCCCGTATTGTCGAATTGAAGAAGGCAGCTGCCAGGTCCGGAGCTTTAACCGCACTTATTCGAGCCAAAGCCTGGATTCCAGACCTTGAAGCGGATGATATCATTAAAGGATACCCAGGTGTGAAGGAATACGGTTCAAACTTTGATAATGATGACCTTCGGCGGCTGACCAAACAGATGCGGCCAGTAGCCAGCAAACTGGTCGATGATACAGACTTGTACCATTTTCAACCGGTTTATGACGCTGAAGGGAAAAGACAGCCGACCGACATCCATGAAGTTGAAGAACTTGTGCCTCCGATTCGTAAGCACACTTATTCTCCTGATATTAACCCCTCCAATCTTATCCATGAGGAAGCAGTATTTCAAGCTTTAACTGGAATCGATTGGTCGACGGTTGATTTCCAGCGTCTGGGGAGGGATGAAGAAGTTCCCACACCAACTGACCCTCAGCCATCAAACCGTCCAGACGAAATGTCCTAAACCGGTCGCCGGTTTACTGGCCACTGTGTGCCGATCTTGTGAAAAACAATTATGCCATTGGAGCCACTTTGAAAGCTTCTTGTAATAGGATAGCCAAAACTCCATTATTTGCCATGCCATCGAGCATGTTTTGTAATGCCTCATGACAACTTGTGACACCTTTTGGGATATATTTATGCATAACCCATGATGAATTGTGTTCTTGGGTACAACAACTTAAAAATATCTAGCGGTTTACCGCTAGACGGGTCATAATGTCCAGGAACTGTACAATACATAGATGAAATAATCGAAGTGTTTGTACAAAAAACAATATGCATAACATACCTCATTGGTTGACCAACGGTGTATACGACAAAGGTGTTAATACCAATCTGGAACGTTGATAACCCCATCTTTGTAATGCCGGTCTATATATTAAACCGGACCGGGATAACTACCGGGTTTTCTTTATAACACTGGTGATTTAGTCAAACCAGACCGGGTCAATAAACACCGGTTTATAACTGATCATGTGCCGACAACTTGTAGTTGAAAAGCAAGCCGAGTCAAGGACGCCGGATTATCAAAAGATACTTATGAACTTCAACAAATAAAACTCAAAAAGAAAAATATGCAAGGCTTTTTACGAGCTGCCAGGCTCCAAATCGAGGCTTTTCATGGGCTGCCAGGCCTCTAAGTTAAACCATTTAACAAAGCCTTTTAAGATGGGCCTCCAATTAACCAATCATCGTTTTAACTTTGACAAGTTTAGGGTCTATAAAAGATTGACATGTCAAACGTTCGATGGGTCATACCTGGATTACCTGGATAGGAGTGGCTTACTTGATGAAGGCAGGTTAACCCGGGTTTTCAGGTGAATACACCAGGCTTCCAAGCCGTGGCTTGATAGCCAATTACAAGGGTCCTTTCAAACTCTTTGTTGCTTTGCAAAAAGAGCCCCCAAGTAACTTTGTGATCTATGCTCAGTGTGTGCCCATGTTTGAGTCTGTGCTTTGTGCAACACTCTCTTTGGCTCCACATATTTTTCTTTTGTGGCCTAAATGCCTATCAAGAGGTGTAGCTATGGTGTGATAACAACCAAGCCCCCTAGTGATATCCCTTCGTGGTTTCAAAACCGATCAAGAGGTGTAGCTGTAGTTCAAATATGACCAAGCCCCCTAGTGATTTTCTGTATATCCGCGCAACTGCTAAGACCGGATTAATAAAAACTCCGCTTTGTCAATAAACTTGTATAACACACACAGGATGTGAAAAGAACAGATACCCCGCTTATAACGGAGGCTCCGGTTTATTATATGATATATACACTGTCATAAATATGTACAGATGAAGAGCCTATGGCTTCAAGTATAGTAAGGCCGAAGGAGGGCTATGTTCCATGGCCGCTTGGTCTCTTCCTCCGATTGACGTGAGTCTTTATGTTCTCGAACATCAATGAGGTAGTAAGACCTGTTGTGCATATTCTTGCTGACCACAAAGGGTCCTTCCCAAGGTGGGGATAACTTGTGCATATCTGTCTGATCCTGGATGAGCCGGAGCACCAAATCGCCTTCTTGAAAGGTTCTGGTTTTAACCCGACGGCTGTGATAACGTCGGAGATCTTGTTGATAAATCACCGATCGTGTTGCTGCAAGATCACGCTCTTCATCTAACAGGTCCAGAGAATCTTGACGTGCCTTCTCATTATCAGCTTCAACATAAGTTGTTACACGGGGCGAGTCATGACGGATGTTACTAGGAAGAACTGCCTCCGCTCCATAGACCATGAAGAAAGGTGTGTAACCCGTAGACCTATTGGGTGTGGTGTTGATGCTCCATAACACAGAAGGTAGCTCCTCAACCCAACAACCCGGTGTCCGCTTTAAGGGAACCATAAGCCTGGGTTTGATAACCCGCAGAATTTCTTGATTTGCCCTCTCTGCTTGACCATTAGACTGGGGGTGAGACACCGATGCTAGATCCAGCCGGATGTGCTCACGTTGACAAAATTCTTCCATCTCCCCCTTTGACAGGTTAGTACCATTATCTGTTATAATGCTGCGTGGAAAACCAAACCAGAATATCACCTTTTTGATGAATTGAACCGCCTTGGCCGCATCACACTTGCTGACTGGCTCTGCTTCCACCCATTTGGTAAATTTATCAACTGCTACTAATAGGTGGGTCTTTTTGTCCTTAGATCGCTTGAAGGGTCCAACCATGTCAAGCCCCCAAGTCGCAAACGGCCAAGTTATTGGAATCATCCTCAACTCTTGGGCCGGAATGTGGGCACGGCGGGCGAATTTTTGACAACCGTCACATCTCTTGACTAAATCCTCCGCATCAGCATGCGATGTCAACCAGTAAAAACCGTGGCGAAAAGCTTTAGCAACCAAAGACTTTGAACCGGCGTGGTGCCCGCAATCCCCTTCATGGATTTCTCGCAAAATCTCACAACCCTCTTGAGGAGAAACACAATGCTGAATTGCTCCTGAAACACTATAGCGATGTAACTCCCCGTTGAGTATGGTCATGGATTTGGAAAGCCGGATTATCTGTCGAGCCAACGTTTCATTGTCTGGTAACTCGCCCCGGTTCATGTAAGCCAGATATGGGATTGTCCAATCCGGTATGGCATGCAGAGCTGCCACCAACTGAGCCTCCGGATCAGGAATAGCCAAATCTTCTTCGGTTGGCACCTTGACTAACGGATTATGCAATACATCAAGAAAGACATTTGGCGGGACCAGTTTACACTAGGAACCAAGACGACTTAAAGCGTCTGCCGCTTCATTCTTCCGCCGGTCTATATGGTCCACCTGATAACCCTTAAAGTGACCAGCCACTGTATCCACCTCTCGCCGATATGTAGCCATGAGTGGGTCCTTAGAATCCCAAGTGCCAGACACCTATTGAGCCACTAGATCTGAATCGCCGAAGCACTTAACCCGGCTTAAATTCATCTCCTTAGCCATCCGAAGACCATGGAGGAAAGCCTCATATTCAGCTACATTGTTAGTACAAGGGAATATTAAACGGAGGATATAACAAAACTTGTCACCTCGTGAGGAAGTTAGTATGACTCCAGCACCCGAGCCCTCCAACTGACTGGACCCATCAAAATGAATAGTCCAATATGTATTATCTGGTTTCTCTTCAGGTGCCTGTAACTCTGTCCAATCATTGATGAAGTCCATGAGTGCCTGGGATTTGATCGCTGTGTGGGGTAATATATTTGAGCCCATGAGGTCCAAGCTCAATAGCCCACTTGGCAATCCGGCCAGTTGCTTCTATGTTTTGAATGATATCTCCCAGAGGAGCTGAACTGACCACTGTGATGGGATGGCCCTGAAAATAATGTTTAAGCTTCCAGCTTGCCATAAACACTCCATACACCAGCTTCTGCCAATGCAGATACCTCTGCTTTGACTCAATGAGCACCTCACTGATATAATAAACCGGCTGCTGAACCGGATATTCCTTGCCAAGCTCCTTGCGCTCTACCACAATAGCTACGCTAACAGCCCGGGCATTAGTAGCCACATACAGCAATAACGGCTCTTTGTCGATCGGCGCTGCAAGCACGGGCGGTTCAGCTAACTGGCTCTTCAGATCCTCGAACGCTTTATCAGCTGCCTTGCTCCAGACAAAGTTATCTGTTTTCTTGAGCATCTGATATAAAGGTATGGCCTTCTCTCAAAGGCGACTGATAAACCGGCTCAAGGCTGTAATCCGGCCGGCCAGACGTTAAACGTCATTGATACACGCCGGTTTAGCCAAAGATGTAATTGCTGAAATCTTTTCCGGATTAGCCTCAATGCCTCTTTTTGATACCAAAAAACCCAAGAGCTTGCCCGCCGGGACACCAAAGACACACTTCTCCGGATTGAGCATCATCTTGTAAACCCGGAGATTGTCAAAGGTTTCTCTCAAATCATCTATCAATGTCTCCTCCTTTCTGGATTTTATCACATTATCATCCACATATGCATGAACATTGTGCCCAATTTTCTTATGAAGGCAATTCTGAACACAATGCTGGTAAGTTGCCTGGGCACTCTTGAGTCCAAAAGGCATGGAAACATAGCAGAAGGCTCCAAAGGGAGTTATGAAAGCTGTCTTCTCCTGGTCCTTAACTGCCATCTTGATCTGATGATAACCAGAATAAGCATCCAGAAAACACAAACGGTCACAACCTGCCGTCGCATCAATTATTTGATCAATGCGAGGGAGAGCAAAAGGGTCTGTAGGGCAAGCTTTGTTTAAATATGTGTAATCCACACACATACGCCAAGTGCCATTTTTCTTAAGAACCAGCACCGGATTAGCCAACCAATCTGGATGAAAGACCTCTACAATAAACCCTGCGGCCAACAAACAGGCTACCTCTTCACCGATAGCCTTACACCTTTCTTCATTGAAGCGGAGGAGAAACTGCCGGGCCGGTTTAAACTTAGGATCAATGTTGAGTGTGCGCTCAGCGAGTTCCCTCGGTACACCTGGCATGTCAGAAGGTTTCCATGCAAAAATGTCCCGATTCTCACGGATGAACTCGATGAGCGCGCTTTCCTATTTGGGATCCAGGTTAGCGCTGATGCTGAACTGTTTGGATGAATCGCCGGGAACAAAGTCAACCATCTTAGTATATGTGGCCGATTTAAACTTCAATGCCGGATTGTGTTCCGTAGTTGGCTTTTTCAAAGAGGTCATGTCTGCCGGATCAACTTGCTCCTTATAGAATTTCAACTCCTCCGTGGCACAAACCAACTCAGCATAAGCCGCATCACCTTCCTCACATTCCAAAGCGATCTTTCTGCTTCCATGTACTGTGCTAGTCCCCTTATGACCTAGAATTTTAAGCTGTAAATAAACATAACATGGCCTTGCCATGAATTTAGCATAAGCCAGCCGCCCAAACAAGGCGTGGTACGGACTTTTGATTTTTACCACCTCAAACGTCAATGTTTCTGACCTTGAATCATAATCATCTCCAAAAGCCACCTCTAAGGCTATCTTGCCAACAGGATATGCAGACTTACCAGGCACCACGCCATGAAAAATGGTATTTGACGGTTTAAGATTCTTATCTGTCAACCCCATATGGCGGAATGTATCATAATATAGAATGTTGATACTACTTCCCCCATCCATGAGCACTTTAGTAAACTTGTATCCCCCAACTTGAGGGGCTACCACCAGGGCCAAATGACCCGGATTGTCAACCCGGGGTGGGTGATCCTCTCCACTCCACAAAGTGGGTTGCTCAGACCAGCGCAAATATTGAGGCACCGCCGGTTCCATAGAGTTTACCGCCCTCTTGTGAAGCTTCTGATCACGCTTACACAAACTAGTAGTGAAGACATGATATTGCCTGCTATTTAGCTGCTTGGGATTGCTCTGGTAACCCGACTGCTGCTATTGTTGCTGATTCCCCTGATGGTTGTAGCCTCCCTAGTTGCCTTGGTGCCCTTGATTGATGTGTCCAGTTTGGTTGCCTTGAAACCCTAAACCGGAACCACCACCTCCGTAACCCGGCCCGTGGAAACCACCTCCTGAACACCCGGGCGGGCCATTATCATACTAGAACATATTGGAAATCTTGAAATCCCGCATGATATAACAGTCCTTCCAAAGATGCGATGTTGGCTTCTCCTTTGATCCATGCTGTGGACATGGGTGATTTAACAGGCGCTCCAAATTGGGGCCTGAACCTCCACCCCTCTGGGGCTTCTTGCCCTGACGGCGCTGGCCATTCTCCTGAGCATTGGTGTTAGCAACGTCCAAGGCGCTGTCGGCCTTACGCTTACCGCTGTTCCCATGGCCTGCCGGATTATGCTGCTGACCCCTTGGTGTTGCCGTTCTTTTTCCCTTTCCCCGGTTTGTCATCCTCTGAATCCAGGTCCTTGGTATTATCTGAATCGGTGTACTTAACCAAGGTGGCCATGAGCGTTGACATATCATTCAGTGACATTTGAGCCTTCCTAATTTCTGTTTGAGCAGTAGGAAACGGCAATTGCACTCTAATGTTAACACTGCGGTGTCTGCATTGATACGATCTGATGAGTGCAAAATCGCTGAGACCCATTTGACCCAATGGGTCGTGGACTCCCCTTCCTCTTGGACACAAGCGGCCAGATCCACGATTGACATTGGATGCTTACAAGTATCTTTGAAGTTCTGGATAAACCGGTGCTTCAATTCAGCCCATGATCCGACAGAGTTAGTTGGTAAGCTCTTCAACCAAGTACGAGCTGTTCCTTCCAACATCATGGTGAAATATTTAGCACACACTGGCTCATCCACATCTAACATCTCCATTGCCATCTCATAGCTTTCCACCCACACCTCTGGTTGTAAATCGGCGGTGTAATTTGGTACCTTACGAGGTCCCTTGAAGTACTTGGGCGATCTCACATTACGCAAAGCGGGGGTGAGACACGGCACCCCTAAGGAACTGAACACCACACCTGGCTCTACTGAAGCGGTAGGGTGAACCGGAGTATGTTGTCGTGCTCCGTGTTGAGCTGCTAACTCGGCCTCCCGACGTGCGCGGCCATGGTCCACAACATCCTGCCCATTAGCGCCTCCCCCTGCCGGGTTGTTTCCTCATGGTGAATTTCGGCGACGTGCACTGCTGGACACAGCCGGTTCGTCCTCAACGTGTCTGCTATAGCTCCGACTTGGACGGGGAGTGGAATGAATCCTCTCACGACTGTGTGAATATGCCTGTTGTTGATTTAGCGCTGTTTGAAGGAGATCCCTGGCCCGACGTGCTTCAACCACAACTGGTGACTCGCCGTCGGTTGGGAGGGCTGCCAGGCGTGAAGCGGAGGCCACAATATTGTCCAACGGGTTGGAATAATGCCCGGGAGGTGTTGGTGCATACTGTGGCACAACGTTGTTCTGGCGAGGCGGGTCCATCATGCGCAGTTGAACCGGCGTTCCTGTTCTCGGTGCCTCCGCCCGGTTTAGTATGGGTTCGTTACCAGCTCCTGCTCCTGGTGTGTTGAAGAGATTTTGCGGCTCATAAACCAACGGGAGACACGATCGGTACCTTCTTCTCATGACTTCCTCGGAAGCATTCTGATCCAGCCTAATCCGGTAGGCCCGTGCTTCCAATTCAGCCCATTCTGTAGCCATCCTAGCGTTCTCTGTCGCCAGGTCTGCTTTAGCCTGAGCTATCTGATCTTTCACCTTTGCAATCTCCGCATTGTGCTGATCCTTGGCCGCTACATCCACCTCTGCGGCCATCAACGTTGCCAAAGCGTCGAACAAATCAGACAAGACTTGGGCTAGAGGCGGCGCAGAGCTTCCTGCCCCTGTCGGTGTGGCCGTTGTTGAACCGGAGAGTATTGCTGCGGCGGCCAATGAATGAGGCGCTGATTGTGTGCCGGCCATGAAGATGGCGGCCCGGTTTGGCAGATCAGGGGAATCCGGAATACTGTTGCCCTCGGATCCTCCATTAATCCGGCCGTCCTGCAACTGATAAAGCGATTCGGTCTCTCCAGAAGACTCGTCATCAGAACAGACCACGGTCTCTCCATCGGACACCGGCTCATCCTTGTATCTCGCTCCATGGATGACACCTACGAAAACATGCCTTCTCACGGGCTGAACCGGCGAAGAACTTGCACGCCGAGCCGTTTCGATGATGTCGGTGCAGATGTCCGGCTCAGGGGCCAGTTCGCCGATCTTACCAATGAAGACATGAATCCCAGCGAAGGGGACCCGGTACCCGTACTCGATTGAATCGGCCTCGGGCCCCCATCCTGCATTGTCGATGTAGAGCTTTCCGCGACGACTCTTCGTCATCCGGCCCACAGCGTATCCCTTAAGTCCATCAAAGCTGCCCTTCAAGAACTCAAAACCATCATGCAATAGCCCCACGGTGGGCGCCAAGGTTTGTCACGGCAGATGTCCTTGTGAAAGGACTTAGTCATGGAGCCATCGCTATGGGTTAGCTTAAAGGGGTTAAACCGGACAAGGGGACACGGGGAGTTTTATACTAGTTCGGCCCCTTCAAGGAAGGTAAAAGCCTATGTCTAGTTGTGATTGGTATTGCTAGGGTTTCGAAGGCCAGGGAGCGAATCCGCTTTGTCTGTCTCTCGAGTTGTTGTCTGTCCCTAAACCACTGCCGGGTCGTCCCTTTATATACATAGGTTGACGCCCACCGGGCTACAGAGTCCCGAAGCCGGATCATAAACGTGTCTGGTTCGGTCTCTATCCTTCCTATCTTACAATACAAGTTACATGACTAGGTCGGTTTACATTTACATGCTTTAACCCGCCTTTGAGCCTTGGTCCTTCGTGAAGCGCCATCATCCTTGCATCTTCATGGGCTTCTAATCTTTAAGGAGTAACCCGGCTACGCAAGGCCGATTTATATCCAGTAGTAATATCCCCAACAGTTTCACTCAAACCCAATCCACGTCTACAAGCATAGCATAGCAATATAAGCAATACATAGAAGTAACTCCCAAGGGTTTGATAATAACAGGGCAATAGGTTCTACCTCATCAACTACTTCCCAACCAACATGTTAATCACATCCTAATCATGCAATGTTTGAGGATTGGAGCTAATGCATAAAAACTGGGTGATAAAGGGTATGATCAAAGTGTGAACTTGCCTTGTACTGTTGATGAAGATGATTCACACAAATAACTCTTGATAGTTTTACTCGTCACACTCCGTTCAATCTATCGTGAGCAAACAATAGTAACCACACATAAGCAATCACTCAGAAGATCGGGAAGAACGAAGAAGACAGTTCGGAAAACATCAAAACCAAGCAAATAACTCTTGCAACATAAAACAATTTCTAACAGTACCAAAATTATGTGAATTTGGCCTTATCAGAAAGTTTAGGTCAAGAGCTTCGATTGCAAAAAAATCAACTAAATTGAAGTTACGAAACTCAAGTTATGTTCAAAAGAAGTTTGAATAAGAATATGAACAAAATTCGAAATCTGAAAATTTCAAAAAGTTGATGTGACAGGTTCACTGGATAGGTGAAAACAAGACGAAGTTATAGACGATGGTTTCATCTAATTTGGATAAACGAGTAAAAAGTCATGGCTATTTGAAAAATCAGGGCCAAGCTGTTTTACGGAAGAAAAATAGTTACAGCTAAGGTCTAATGTATAAATACGTAGGCTAATTGATAATCTAATTATTCTACCATATTAGTCTAGAAATAATAAACTATGGAAGTATATAAAAAACAAAGAAAGATACCTTTATAAGGCAGAGAAAAGACGACTTTGGAGAGAAGAGACAATTTCCAGAAGTCGCGCCGGAGAGGAGAAATATATTTTTCTTAAATGAATCTAGTCAAATCAAAATATTAATTTAACCCGAATCGAATGATTTTTGGAGGCTCTATGGGTCTATATTTATAGGTGGAAAAGAGGTTTAAGAGTCAAAGGCTAGGCAATGTGGGACTAAACATAGACGAAAATATACGAAACAAAGAAGAAAAAGGCTAACGCCTCGCACGGACCTAAAGGCCTCGGCCGGCCGCGCGCCATACATGGGCTGCATTTTTTTCGAAGTCTATTTTTTTTTCTGAAATTTGTTTTAGAAAAACTAGACATTAACGAAAATAAAATAAAAAAAGACAAAAGAAAACAAAAGAAAAACGGGCCGGCCTGTTGCTATGCTACGCATGTGGGCGGCGGTTAGTTCCAGGCGCACGCGTAGATTTTTTTTCTTTTTTTATATAGAAACAAAAAAAGAAAACTGAATAACGATAATAAAATAAAATTTTATATAGGCATATTATATATCAAAATTTCCAGAAAAAGATTTTATACAACATGAACATTTCTCTAGTGCCAAATAAAATTCACAAAAATTCGAATAATTCAAACAGTGCTACTTCTACAATAAAACCCAATAAAAATCATTTTAGAAATACCAAAATGATTTCAAAATTATTTCTTTCCAATTTTCTGATGTAGGGAATCATTTTACCCTATTTTCCATTTATTTTATTTTTGGAGAAAAATAATTTGAATAAAACCCAAATAACTCCAAATTGAAAATAATTTCAAACGGACTTTAAATTTGATCCTTTTAAACTTCCAACTTGTATCTCATATATTTTGAATAAGTCATTTTATCTTCTCGCATGAAAATCATTGAGTTGCTTAAAGTTTCTGAATTTGAAATATTTTCAAATAAAATTCAAATCTTTTCAAAAACCTCTTTTCATTTAATTAAATGGAAGAAGTCATATCATCTTCTCTCGAGGGTTTTGTATTTGAAAAGAATTTGAATTCATGAAGATCAAAATGCAAAAAGGAGAAAGTTTGGGAAAGTCCTTTTATTCCCTCTCATTTAACTTTCAAAAAGTTTCGAATTTCACTCAATCAATCACACAACAATCAGACGAACAATCAATCTATCTATTTATTATTCCAAAATTTAGAATTTTGGGATGTTACAAACCTACCACCCTTAAAATGAATCTCGTCCTCGAGATTCGGAGAGGCTAGCAAGAAAAAGGTTAGGGTTTGGGGGTCTCCTCAAAATTCATCAATTGTCGCAGGAGGGGTTCTGGGGTGCTACCACCCTTAGAAGCATGGTTACGGTTCCATCAAAACTCATATACTTCATCCATATTGTTAACAGTGTCGGTCTTCTCAGGTCTTCAGGGTAATTCCTTATCTGGGCTCTTTCGGTAGTGGCATAACCTTTTCCTCAATTCTTCTGTCTTTCATCTTGGTAAGGTTCTTCTGTGACTGGGTCTTCTTAGATGACGGGCCTGGCGCCAATACTAAACAACTATCACTACAAAAAAAGACACATCCGTGACATTTTGGGCCGAACGAATTTTTTTCCTGTCATACATATGCACTTCTATGACGATAATTGTGACAAAACCCGGTATCATCATAGATGTGGTGGGCTCCTACTTCTATGACAAAAAATCATGACAGAAAATGGGCTTTTCGTCCTGGGCGGGCCGGAGACGCATCTGCATGACATTCTTTGGGCCGTCCATGACGGAAAAACCATGGTAGAAGCGAGGGCGAGGAAAATTTCGGGGAGTTCCCGGTTACGGTGGGAGGTCGGGGGCCGAGAGATGCGGGTTTCTCTCGTACACGTACGCGCGTGTGTGCGAGGCGTTGGCTCTAACTGAACCCGAGCGAGGTGTTGGGCTCTAACTGAACCCGATCGATTGCACTACAGGCTACGCGTTACTGAACCCGAGTGATCGATCAATAGCTGTTAACTGAACCCGATCGAGCGATTCCTTCGCTACTGCTGCTAACTGAAGCCGATCGATGCTGCCTCTAGGATGAACAGTGAGCGTTGCGGCGGGTTTAGATGAACAGTGAGCGGTGGCGTTGCCTCTGGATAAACAGGATCCCGTGGTGTGGTGGAGGGCTGGATGAACAGTAGACGATGGAGGGGTGCCCGTGGAGGGGTGGTTGAATAGGACCCCGTGGTGTGGAGTGCTGAATGAACAGTAGACGATGGAGCGGTGCCCATGGAGGGGTGGTTGAACAGTAGCCGATGGAGTAGCGTGCGGTGGAGGCTGGATGAACAGGAGCCCGTGGAGGCTGGAGGAGGTCGACGGTAGCCCGTCGAGGCTAGAGGAGGTCGACGGTGCAGATGAACAGTATCCCGTGGAGTCCCGTTTTGCGGTACGCCACACCCCTCCCGATGAACAGGGCCCCCGTTTCGACCGTAGCGCTCCAACACAAGTCCGTTTCGTCCATTTTGCGGTACGCCACACCCCTCCCAATCAACAGGACCCTCGTTTCGACCGTAGGAGGTCTGTTTCGTCCATTTTGCAGTATGCCACACCCTTCCCGATCAACAGGACCCCTGTTTCGATCGTAGGAGGTCCGTTTCCTCCGTTTTGCGGTATGCCAGACCCCTCCCGATCAACAGGACCCTGTTCCGAATGTAGGAGGTCCGTTTCCTCCGTTGTGCGGTACACCAGGTCTCGTTTCCATCGCCTGTTCCGTCCAAGCCCTCCCGATGAACACGACCACGCATTTCGTTCCGACCCAGCCGGTTGGCTCCCACGCGTTCCGTTGCCTCCCGATGAACACGACGCATTCCGTTGCCTCCCCATGAACACGACGAGGACGCTATTTCTCCATTCCGACCCAGCCATGTACACGAGCCCTGGCCGTACGTATGCGCGAGTAGGCATTGAGACCCCGCCCGTATGTACACATACGTGGCCGTATTTTCTTTCTTGCACCTTGGCCGCTGTACGTACGTGTACATACTACATGCGCGCCTCTACTACGACACGTACGCGCCTCTACTATGACACGTGCGCGCCTCTACATCCACCAGTATATATGTACGTACACGTTCGTGACCAGAATGGCAATGCTATGTACGCTTCGACCAGGTGGGTCCCGACTGTCAGGCACTTCCTTGCCTGCGAAGATGTAGCTGGTGGGTCCCAGCAGTCAGGGGGCGAATCGTTTTTTTGCTCGGACACACTTCCTTGCGTGCGAAGATGTAGCTGGCGGGTCCCAGCAGTGAGGGGCAAACATTTTTTTCGTGAAATACGGTAGCCCGTCCGATGGGTCCCCGCTATCAGGTGGAGGAATAATTATTTTGCACGTAATAAGGAGGCACTTCCTTGCTGCGGCCGTGGTCCTAGCTGTCAGCCTCTCCACGTATAGTCCACGTTCGATGGAAGCCGTTCCTCGACCACGTTGACCACGCTGCGTCGAGAGCACTAGGGCGGTGGACGACGGCGAGGCCTAGGAAGGGGACGACGCGGAGCTGGGGAAGACGCGACAGTGGATGCCCACGCGTAGAGGAGTACGAGGGTTCACTAGTTCGCTGCGGTGTAAGGCTGCTGTCGCCGCAGAATAACAGGGGGTGTGGGTGAGTACAGGGATGGCCTGGCCAGCGGTGGGACTAGTAGGGGGCAGTGAGGCCGCCACCGCAACGCAGCCGGCCATGGGAGGCAGGAGCACGAGGCACGACGGGCTGGTTTGGGCGGCTGGAGCAAGAAGACTAGAGGTTGAAGAAGCACTACGGCCGTTGGATGGACATCGTACGGTCACTGGAGCTAGAATCATGCATATTGACTAAGTTGACAAAGCCCTCCGTCCCCGTCAACTTAGTAGGCCCACAAGTCAGCCTGCCACTATACTGGGTCCCAGCTAACAGGGGGAGTATTCATTTTTTTTGTGCGTAATAAGGAGGCACTTCCTTGTGTGCGAAGATATAGCTGGTGGGTCCGAGCTGTCGGCGGCGGTAACGTTTTTTCGCGAAATACAGAGGCCCTTTCAGTGGGTCCCTGATGTCAAGTGGAGGAATCATTATTTTGCGCGTAATAAAGAGGCATTTCCTTGCGTGCGACCGTGGTCCCAGCTGTCGGCCTCTCCACGTATAGTCCACTTCAGATGCATGTCAGTCGTTGACCACGTTGACCACGCCGCGCCGAGAGCACCAGGGCGGTGGACGACGGCGAGGCCTAGGAAGGGAACGACACAGAGGCAGGGAAGACTCGGCAGTTGTTTCCCATGCGGAGGGGAGTACGACTGTACGAGGGTTTACTGGTTCGTCTGCCGTCGCCGGAGAATAACATCAGGTGTGAGTGAGTAGAGGGATGGCTAGGCCAGCGATGGGAGTATGGTGGGGCGGTGAGGCCTGCGCGGCAGCACAGCCGGCCGTGGGGAGGAGGGAGTAGGCAGTCCCGCCGGCCCTTGTTTGAGCGGCTGGAGCAGGAAGAGAAGAGATTGAAGAAGCACGACGACCGTTCGATGGACATCCAACAGTCACTGCTTGTGCGTCAACCTTTTTTTAGGAAAGCCTCAAATCTGTGGAAAATAGCATACAACCCATCTGCCATCATTTCTAATGATTTACAGCCCATTTGCTAATTCTTAAGGTTTTTTTGGAGCCCATATTCTTTTTGTTAGCATTACAGCCCATATTGTGGCCACGGTTAAAAAATTATACGAAATTTTGCATATTTCGGTGCGGTCCGAACTATTTTTAATCCCGAAATTTCGACTCACATTCAAACTGATTTTAAAAATAAATGTATATCAATATAAAATCCAACAAATTCTCCACGCATAAAAATTAATGTAATTTAAAATCTCGAAATAAAATAAAGATATTTGAAACTAATTGCCGGTTTGATGTGTTTTAAAAATGTACAACCCATTTCTCATTACTGATGGGCCATTTCCTCGGCCAGCCGAATGAAAGCTCTCCTCGTCTTGAAAGATTTGCAACCCAACAGGCCTGACAAAGCGACTTACTTGCCAAATCAGAAAAAAACTGGGCTGTGGCCGTGGACCCAGCTGTCAGCCTCTCCACGTACAGTACTCTTTCGATGGAAGTCATTCCTTGACCACCTTGACCACGCCGCACGGAGAGCACCACGGCGGTGGACGACGGTGAGGCCTAGGAAGGGGATGACGTGGAGCAGGGGAAGATGCGGCAGTGGAAGCCTGCGCGGAGAGGAGTATGAGGGTTCACTGGTTCGGCTGCGGTGTGAGGCTGCCGTCGCCGCAGGGCCTAGCCAGCGGTGGGAATAGTAGGGGCGGTGAGGCCTTCGTGGCAGCACAGCCGGCCACGGGACGCAGGAGCCTGCGGCACGACTGTCACTACTTTGGGCGGCTGGAGCAAGAAGACCAGAGGTTGAAGAAGCACTACGGCCGTTGGATGGATATCGTATGGTCACTGGAGCTAGAATCGTTCATATTGACTAAGTTGACAAAGCCCTTCATCCCCGTCAACTTAGTAGGCCCACAAGTCAGCCTCCCACGAAGGTGGGTCCCAGCTAGCCGAGGGAGTATTCATTTTTTGTGCATAATAAGGAGGCACTTCCGATGGGTCCGAGCTGACAGCGGGGGGAACGTTTTTTTCGTGAAATACGGTGGCCCGTCAGGTGGGTCCCAGCAGTCAGGGGGCAAACGTTTTTCTTTGCAAAATACGGTGGCCCGTCCAGTGGGGCCCTGCTGTCAGTTGGAGGAATCATTATTTTCCGCGTAATAAGGAGGGACTTACTTGCTGCGGCCGTGGACCCAGCTGAGACTCTCCACGTACAGTATACTTCCGATGGAAGTCGTTCCTTGACCACGTTGACCTCGCCATGTTCCGTTGCATGCATGCGTCCATGGGCGTGGTGCGTCCCCACTGTCAGCCTATCACGTACAGTCATCTTCCGATGACTCTCGGTTGTTGACCATGTTGACCACACCGTGCCGAGCGCACCCAGACTGGAACGACCCGGAGATGGGGAAGACAGGGCAGTGGAGTCGCAGATGGAGAGGAGTGGGAAACTTCACTCGTTCGGGTGCGTGGCAGCACAGCCGCGGTGCCGCCCACGGGAGACAGGAGCAAGAACAGAGGTTGAAGAAGGAGCATGGCTGTTGGATTAACATCCAAAGGTCTAGCTGCTAGAATCATTTGTTGATTAAGTTGACAAAGCCATGCGTACACGTCCGCTTAGTAGGCCCACAAGTCAGTCACCAAATCTGACGGGTCCCAGCTATCAACGGGATGAATAATTTTTTCGCAAAACAAGGAGGCACTTCCTTCCGTGCGAAGATACAACCGGTGGGTCCCAACTGTCAGGTGGAGGAAACATTTTTTCAGCTTAATAAGGAGGAACTTCCCTTGCGTGCGACCATGGACCTTGTGGGTCCCAGCCGTCAGGCTCTCCATGTACAGTCCTCGTCCGATGACTCTCGTTTGTTTGACCACGCCGCACCGAATGCAGCGAGGCGGTGGACGACGGCGAGGCCCCGGACGGGAACGACTCGGAGATGGGAAAACGCGGAAGTGGAGTCGCAGATTGAGAGGAGGAGAAGGGTTATAACTGGTTCTGTTGCGGCGTGGGGCTGTAGTCTGTGGAGAATAACAGGAGGTGTCGAGTGGTGGAGGGATAGCCTGGCCGGCGGTGGGGTAGCGCTTCGCAGCGATGCGTGCTAAGTAGAGCCGCTAGCCGCCGGAGGCCGGACTAGGCGTCCCGGCGACGCTGGAGGAAGAAGACGAGAGATTGAAGGTGCATGCCGGCCGTTGGATATAAATCCAATGGCTGTGGATGACACAATCATTTGTTGACCAAGTTGACAACGCCCTGCGTAGGCTTCGACCTATTGGCCCACATGTCAGCCTGCAAAAATGTGGCATATATTTAACCCATGTTTTCTAGAATGTACAGTCCATTTGCTGGGCTGGGTGAACAAATAATTTCGCGTCAATCAGGCCCATTTATATTTTCTAAGAAATCCCAGCCCGTTTGCACTTCCTTGAAATACACGTATTAGGTGGGCTCGTTATATATATAATGTTATGTTAGAAGGAGCAATTAATATCAAAGAATAAACCGGAGAGGCACATTTTTTATATATATAATTAAGAAATTAGCGAGTTATTGCTCAAAATAGAAATGAGCGCGTTATTATTAAATTGATCCTTAAAATCTTCGCAAGCTTTTGTACGCAATCACCAGGATTTTCCTTGCCTGTGAGTGAAAAACAACCAGGATTTTCCTTGCCAACTTCCGTTAAACATTTACTTTTATAAGTTAATAACACGTGGGATGTTTTTATAATGTATATATAAGTCTCTATAAAATATATGATAATAGTAATAATATAAATATATATAATGTGGTTATAAGGGAAAACATAAATTGGACACAACATTACTTTTATAAGAGACCTGCGTTTTATACCCCACAGTAGGCATACTAACAAGTTCACACACAAATACAATAGAAAAGGTAAACATTCATATCAAACTCAGGTTCACAGGACACGTTCATATTCATAGCCAACATTCACTATCAACAACTCAAAAGATTCATATATACACAAGCTTAGCATATCTATGCATCCAAATGATTGATAGATCACACGACAATATTCATACATAATTCACAAAAAGATTCAGATATACACATGTTCGGTATGTTTATGCATCCAAATGATTGAGATCACAGCCAATATGATCCATGGATGAACTTTAATTACCTAGGGTACAGACTGGTAAATGGTGTTCAATTGGAGGTACTTCTTGCTAAAATTAGTTCTTGTACGAGTAAACTTTCGAGTACATAAGAGGCAGCACGGACAATCTGAACTTTGCTTGTAGGTTTATCCTCAAATAGTGGCCTCGTGCCGAGGGAGGTTTGAGCAACTTGGCCACTAATTTCATCCAACTAGTTTACTGGCTCATCTTGGTCCTGTATCTCGCCAAAATTCTACATTGTAGACAAGAAAGGAGGCGGTTGAGAAAATGAACCACCCAAATTTTTTGTGCAGTTCAACTAAAATGGAGCATCCTTGGCGTGTAGACTAATTAAGTGCTAGATGAATATACACGTCAACCAACTTGTCTGGAATCTTTAGACTCCATGCCATATAGTTCGCTACCATATGTGCCGATAACCAAAAGGCACAAGTTGGGACCAAAGACTGGACTGCGTTTTTCTGGGCCATGCACCAAGCAATATTTTTGGCGTTCACTCTCCTAATACTTGGAGTATGACAATTGGTTGACACCGGTTGATACTCGAATGAATATAGGCACTTCTTGTCAACATCGATGCTTGTCTGAGTGAACTTTGGAGTACATAGCAGCAGCATAAGTACCTGTCCATCTGATCATTTTGTGCAGTTCTACTGAAATCACCCGATGTAATGATTTGCCTGCAAGTTCAGGCTCCAAATTACTCCTTTATGAAATCGGCAAACAGTAGCACAATACCAAATTTCCAATACATATGACAGACACAATAATCAGGATAAAGACCAGTACCAACCTGTGTGAGGTAGCATATCAATTACTATTTACTTTGACAGGAAGCCGAGATAAGCCAAGCGACTGACAGCAAAGGAAGAAAGCAAGCGGAGATTAGCGACTGACAGGAAGGGACGGAAGCTGTCGAGGCAATGAAGCACCCAAAGTTTTGGTGCAGTTCCACCAAAATCGAGCATCCTTGTTGGCACATATATTGAGAGAGTGAGATTACTGTAATAGTGGGACTAGTTGATGAAACATACACTAACAAATAGAAGCACCCTCATTATCTTAATGGGTAAAGTTAGCAACATAGTAGTCTTGCTTAAAGAGAGGTATTAGTTTATTTAATCAGTGCCAATTAGCTCAACTCAACACTCAAAGCATTGCCATTTATCATAGGTTGCAAAACTTTAACGTGCAAAGATAAAGGAGTTTCTCATGACAGTAGCACGATACAAATAGAGATGACAACAAATTAATATGGATGAAGGCCTTAGGCCCATACCAACCTGAGAAAAAAAAATCTTATTCATGTAGTCCCATAAGAGATGATAAAGCACTTACTGGAATCACACAATAGTATATATTTTTGTGCACTTCAAATGTATGGTTGAAATCACTCTTGTTTACCAGTGCTGAGATTATATCGAAAGATTATCAAGAATTTCCACCAGAGTTAAAGCACTGGCTGGGATACAGATCATTGTATTGTCTTGTGTAGTTCCACTAAAATGTATGATTGGCACAACATGATCCCTGTTTGCACAAGTAGGAACAAGGCGAAACCTTCATTAGCTTAGTGAGAAAGGATAGGAAGACATTAACATATTACTCAAACAGTAGCATCAAATTCATGATGGACAATACGCAAAACATTACCTCTTTGAACCAATGGCAATAAATTGACATGCAGAACAATAGCACTATTATGTCATGACACTAATAATATTCCCTCCCTGCTCCACCACATGATTCACCTCCATAGACAAACATACACATGTACATGATTCAGCATAGGGTCCTACTAAAGATTTGTTTAACTCCAACAGGTAAATTAGGCAGTAATAAATTAGTGGTACTGAAGTACTCCTAATTAATTAAGTGAGACAGCAGAAGTGGAAGGGCTCCCTGGAGGATCATCTCACATGTAAGGTAGTCATTTCCGGAGCCCTTGAATGGCCTCGACCGATGCCTCTGGCTTCAGCAAGGTCGCCTTGGCACTGTTTATTCTTCTTCTTCTTCTTCCTCTTCATGCTATGTTTCTCTTTCTCCGCACCAGTTGGTGAAACCAAGTACATGATTGGCCTTCTAATTCAGAATTGGTTTTGTCCGTGAGGGAGTACAAGTGTACTAGTAAAAAACAACATTATTTTCTCATGGCAGTCAGAAAATAAAGATGAACACATGCATTAAATATCATTCTTACCTAAAGGAAGGTTATGGCGCAAATATGGATGATGAGGATTGGAACACATATCTCCCTTTGTGCAGTTCCACCAAAATGAACCAACTGTTCCATTCTGACATTCCAGTTAAACAACACAAAAGTCACTTCTTTTAAGAAGAGTTTTGTGCAGTGCACCAAAAGGTCACAACAACAACCAGGTGAATTGGATATCCCTGTTTGCACAAAAAGGCACAGAGGAAACAATCAGAGTCTCAAACAATTACAGGCAAAAACATTTGGCTAAACTTGTCATGGCTTATAACAGTGGCATAGCTTCATTTTTACCAGGGACATTAGATTAAGAACAGCTAAGGCTGCGTTCGGTTCATAGTTTGGTGCATGATTTTCGTAGGAACACAATTCCTACGGTATTCTTTCCCTTCCAACCGTTTGGAACACGGGAAAGGTTTAATATGTTTCATAGGAAAGCTGGTCTGGTAGTACTGATTCCATAGGATTAGAAACATCTACGCGCTGCTCATTTTTTGGGCGGAACCCCGAGGCAGGCGCTTGCTGTTATGCGTTAGACAGGTTGCTGTGCTGTGTTGCCGGAATAAAAAAATCAACCTATGTGTGGTACGTGAGGTGAGGACAAGAGTAGTCACTGTGCAGCTGAATAAACAAATAGCATCTAATATTGCCAAGCATGCTACTCTAAAAAAACAAATCTGTACATTTCGTAGTCCATCCGAACACATTCTCTTGAGAGAACATGCGGTGCCCCCATGTTTGGTTTTGGTAATTGATGACAATCTCTATGGACTAATGGTTTCCTTGAGTTATATTTTAAGGTTTTGTCCATAGGCTTTTCTTGGAGTGCATGTGTTGATTTCAAGGAGAGTTTGTGTCGACCAAGGTGTTATTCAAGGAATTATCCAAAGATTGGTCATGTGAGAGTTGAGCTTATTGCAAGCATGTCTTGAAGAAGAAGATTGTGTGATCATTCATGTCTACCTTCAAGACATCATTCAAATGAAGAGAATTGGAAAGGTTCAAGGTTGATCAAGACTAAGTCAAGAGTGAATCAAGTTGATCAACTCACAAAGCGCAGAAGATGTACCAAGAGGGATCAAGTGATCCCATGGTATGGTAAGAATTGTCAATAACGCGTTGTGTACTAACCCATGGTCTTCGTGAGAGTTCTTTGTGGGGTTAGGTTGCGGTGTGCAAGTTCAAGTGGAGCATCACAAAGAGATCAAATGCTTGAAGCTTGCCGTCCTTTGTGGTGACAATGGACTTGTGAAGATGTGCGGAAGAGTGGCTCACCCATAGTGGAGTATGGGGGAGCAATCAACTAGTCTTCATCGAGTCAACACAATCAAGAAAGGTGGTCCAACTTGAGGGAGTCAAGATTGTCATCATCTAGCTCAAGTGGACCATGTGCAAGGCAAAGGTTTACCCTTGATAGGTTTTCTATTTTACCGGTCTCATGATGGTAGTTGGGAGACCGGGTTATAGGATCGATTGCCGTACTATCAAGGGGCTCTCTCGATGAGTAGCTTGATCGTATTGTTCGTAGAGAGCTCAAACCATTGCATCCTTGCATCATCTTTCTTGGTTCTTGTTTGGTTCTCTTTGTGAGTCTTAGAGCTTATGGTCATCTTGATGACAAGCTTGAGTTCATCGAAAACGGAGTTCGCATGCATCTTCTATGATGTTTTCGATGTTGGAGGTTATGCCGATTCTTCTCGGTTGGAGGTTTCACTCCTCTTTTTGTTAGGCATACCTCCCCTGCCTCTTCTTACTATTACCATTCGCTGTTTTGATGCTACTCGTCATCTTGTTTCCAACAAGTTTGAGTTTGCTCAATTCGGAGCTCATATGCAGAAGTTATGGCAGTTCTTGTTTTCTTGGAAGTGGTTTTTTTCTGGTCCCAGCGGTAGTACCGCGAGCCCCAGCGGTAGTACCGCTTGGAGCTCTCAGCCGTTGTACCGCTGCTTCCGGGCGGTGGTACCGCCAACTTGCTCAGCAAAGGCTTGGGCGGTTGTCCCGGCCAGGCACCGCCCAAATACCGGTCAGGCCTCTGTTTTGATGCGGTACTCGGGCGGTGGTGGCCCGGTTGGTCCGGTCGTACCGGTACCACCGGTGTCCGGAGCGGTTCTACCGCTCAGGACTTAGCCGCCCGAGCGCTCAAGGCCATGTGGTTGCACCGGCCCGGTACCACTCGACTACCGCACTTAGGGGTGACTCCCTTCTGTTCCTATGCGGTGGTTGAGCGGTGGCTGGGCGGTTGCTCCGGTTGTTCTTCTCAACCGGTGCTACCGCCTGGTCACCCAGTTGTACCGCCTGGTAGGGTTCTGCATGTATATTGTGAGTCCCGGTTGTACCGGGACCAGGAGCGGTAGTACCGCTCGTGTGCGGGTTGAGCACATAACGGTTGGATTCCCCCCTCCTATAAAAGGGGGTCTTCTTCCCCAATGAACCCTATCTCTTGAGCTCGTTTTTGCCCCCATTGTTGACCTTCTTTGACCTTGCTAACTCTCAATCCCTCCATGGATTCTTTCTAGTTTTTGAGGAAAAGAGAGAGGAGATCTAGATCCACATTTCCACCAATCACTTTCTCCTCTATGTGAGGGGAACCCCTTGGATCTAGATCTTGGAGTTCTTGGTGTTCTCCTTCTTGTTCTTCCTCTCATTTTCCTCCCTAGCATTAGTTGCTCCGGTGGGATTTGAGAGAGAAGGACTTGGGCACTCCGTGTGCCCTTGCCATTGCATTTGGTGCATCGATTTGAGTTCTCCACGGTGATACGTGGAAGTGAAGTTTGAGAAGCTTATTACTCTTGGGTGTTTGGGCACCCTAGAGCTTGTTCCTCTTGGGTGCCTTGGCACCCTAGACGGTTGGTGTTGTTCGGAGCTCAATCATTGTAGTGTAAAGCTCCGGGCAAGAGTCGGGGTCTCCAATTAGGTTGTGGAGATCGCCCCGAGTAATTTGACGGGTACCGGTGACCGCCCCCAAGGGTTGCCAAAGTGTACGGGTTCGGTGACCGCCCCCAAGGGTTGCCATTTGTACGGGTTCGGTGACCGCCCTCAAGGGTCCCTTAGTGGAATAATGGCATCTTGCATTGTGCGAGGGCGTGAGGAGATTACGGTGGCCCTAGTGGCTTCTTGGGGAGCATTGTGCCTCCACGCTGCTCCAAACGAAGATTAGCATCCGAAAGGGTGTGAACTTTGGGATACATCGTCGTCTCCGCGTGCCTCGGTTATCTCTTACCCGAGCTCTTTACTTATGCACTTTACTTTGTGATAGCCATATTGTTTCTTGTCATATATCTTGCTATCACATAGTTGCTTATCTTGCTTAGCATAAGTTGTTGGTGCATATAGGTGAGCCTAATTGTTTTAGGTTTAGTGCTTGACAAATTAACCGCTAGGTTTATTCCGCATTTGTTCAAGCCTAAATCGTAATTATTTTAAAACGCCTATTCAACCCCCCTCTAGGCGACATCCACGATCTTTCAATTGGTATCAGAGCCTCGTCTCTCTTTGTTAGGCTTAACCGCCTAGAGAGTAAAGATGTCGACTAGGGGATTAGGATTCTTTGACACTCTTAGTTTCGATGGCACAAATTTTGATGTTTGGGTAATTCACATGCTTAATCTCTTTAGGGTCATGGACCCAAATTTAGAGCGAATTGTAGATATGGGTTTTTCTCCTCCAAAGGATCCCCAAAGATTATCTTTAGAGGATGAGAAAAACTCTTATCTCAATGCTCAAGCTTCTAATGTGCTTTTCGATGCTTTGAGCAATCTAGTTATATTTCAACTCATGCCGTTCCGGGATGCTCATGAGTTGTGGACGAAGCTTCAAGATAAATATGGTGTGTCCAAGATTTGTGGGGATGATTGTTCTCCCTCCACCTCCGGTCGTATAGTCTTCTCAACTTCTTCTACTTCACCTACATGTGGTTTGCCACAAGGTAATGATATGGTGAGTAGTGTTGGTCATTGCAATGATGATAGTATGCTTATTGTGGATGATCCTTCATCACTATCTTATTGCAATGATCCTTCTTTGGGCTTTAACACTTCGAGCACTCCAAATGTTTCACATGCTTGTGTTGATAGTCCTTGCATATCATGTAGAAATTGCTTGACTAAATCTCATGATGATATGTGTACTATGTCTTGTTGCCATGATAAAAATACATATATTTCCTCGAATTGTTGTGCTAACAATATAGAGGAAACCCAACACTACATGGAACAAGATGTGGTGTTTAATGGTGCTTCAAGGGATCCTACATCATCATCTATTGCTTTTTGCCTTATGGCGAAGGCTTCAAAGGTATCTCCTACCTTGAAACCCAATATGTCTCTTTATGATGATGTTGATACTAACGATGATGAGGATAATGATGAAGAGAATGATAATGTTGCCGCCTTAAAAATTAAGGGGGAAATGGTTTTTAAAGCTCTTCATAAAAATAAAATTGCTCGTTCCAACTTCATGGAAATCATGTCCATTGCCATTGAGGGCAAGAAGTATAATGATGAGTTGGAATCTCGTCTTGAGGAGCATGAGGTCACCATTGATAAAATGGAAGGTTATGCGCGTGATTACGCTAATGAAATTGTGGACCTCTCTCAAGCTCTTGAACTTGAACAAACCACCAAGGAATCTCTTAATGAGACTTTTGCTCTAGAATTATCTAGAGTGAGGGAATCTTATGATAGAGCTCTTGAGGTGGCCATTGATTTTGAAACTAAAAATGAGGAGCTTGAAGTTGCGCGTGCTAAACTCCTTGAGGACTTTGAGCACCTCGAAAATGGCTCAAGGGTCATTAAGAGTGAGCTCATCAAACTCTCCGAGTCTCATGCTCAACTTAAAGCTTCATATTCTAAAGAGCTTGCCAAGTTGTCTTCTCCTCTTGTTGCTAATGATGATGCTTGTGCTACTAACTCTATCTCTTGTGAAGCATCCATATTGAAGGAGAATGTTGAGCTAAGGGCTCAACTTGAGTTGCTATCTAGCAATTATGGAATGTTGGAAGAAAATCATGTAAAGCTCACAAGCTCTCATGATGATCTTCTAGTATCCCATAATGTGCTAAAATTAGCTCATGAGGCCATGCTTGCTAAGGTAACATCTAGTGAGCCTCATGTGGATACTAGCACTACTTCTAGTCAAAATGCTATATTGCCAGGTGCTAGTCCTTGTAATTCATCTACTCACAATGTTGGTACATCTTGTGATGAATTGCTTTTCTTGCCTCGTTGCTCTAACGATGAAGCTTATACTTCCTCTAGTACTTGTGTTGAGACTAACCATGTAGAGGAAATCAAAGAGCTCAAGGCCCAAGTCACTTCTTTGAAGAAAGACTTGGAAAAGAGTCATGAAGGGAAATCCACACTCAACAATATCTTGAGTGTGCAAAATTCCCCCAATGACAAAGGTGGACATGGATTCAACTCCAATAAGAAGAAGAATTCCAAGATGATCAAGAAGATGGGCCTCCAATTAACCAATCATCGTTTTAACTTTGACAAGTTTAGGGTCTATAAAAGATTGACATGTCAAACGTTCGATGGGTCATACCTGGATTACCTGGATAGGAGTGGCTTACTTGATGAAGGCAGGTTAACCCGGGTTTTCAGGTGAATACACCAGGCTTCCAAGCCGTGGCTTGATAGCCAATTACAAGGGTCCTTTCAAACTCTTTGTTGCTTTGCAAAAAGAGCCCCCAAGTAACTTTGTGATCTATGCTCAGTGTGTGCCCATGTTTGAGTCTGTGCTTTGTGCAACACTCTCTTTGGCTCCACATATTTTTCTTTTGTGGCCTAAATGCCTATCAAGAGGTGTAGCTATGGTGTGATAACAACCAAGCCCCCTAGTGATATCCCTTCGTGGTTTCAAAACCGATCAAGAGGTGTAGCTGTAGTTCAAATATGACCAAGCCCCCTAGTGATTTTCTGTATATCCGCGCAACTACTAAGACCGGATTAATAAAAACTCCGCTTTGTCAATAAACTTGTATAACACACACAGGATGTGAAAAGAACAGATACCCCGCTTATAACGGAGGCTCCGGTTTATTATATGATATATACACTGTCATAAATATGTACAGATGAAGAGCCTATGGCTTCAAGTATAGTAAGGCCGAAGGAGAGCTATGTTCCATGGCCGCTTGGTCTCTTCCTCCGATTGACGTGAGTCTTTATGTTCTCGAACATCAATGAGGTAGTAAGACCTGTTGTGCATATTCTTGCTGACCACAAAGGGTCCTTCCCAAGGTGGGGATAACTTGTGCATATCTGTCTGATCCTGGATGAGCCGGAGCACCAAATCGCCTTCTTGAAAGGTTCTGGTTTTAACCCGACGGCTGTGATAACGTCGGAGATCTTGTTGATAAATCACCGATCGTGTTGCTGCAAGATCACGCTCTTCATCTAACAGGTCCAGAGAATCTTGACGTGCCTTCTCATTATCAGCTTCAACATAAGTTGTTACACGGGGCGAGTCATGACGGATGTTACTAGGAAGAACTGCCTCCGCTCCATAGACCATGAAGAAAGGTGTGTAACCCGTAGACCTATTGGGTGTGGTGTTGATGCTCCATAACACAGAAGGTAGCTCCTCAACCCAACAACCCGGTGTCCGCTTTAAGGGAACCATAAGCCTGGGTTTGATAACCCGTAGAATTTCTTGATTTGCCCTCTCTGCTTGACCATTAGACTGGGGGTGAGACACCGATGCTAGATCCAGCCGGATGTGCTCACGTTGACAAAATTCTTCCATCTCCCCCTTTGACAGGTTAGTACCATTATCTGTTATAATGCTGCGTGGAAAACCAAACCAGAATATCACCTTTTTGATGAATTGAACCGCCTTGGCCGCATCACACTTGCTGACTGGCTCTGCTTCCACCCATTTGGTAAATTTATCAACTGCTACTAATAGGTGGGTCTTTTTGTCCTTAGATCGCTTGAAGGGTCCAACCATGTCAAGCCCCCAAGTCGCAAACGGCCAAGTTATTGGAATCATCCTCAACTCTTGGGCCGGAATGTGGGCACGGCGGGCGAATTTTTGACAACCGTCACATCTCTTGACTAAATCCTCCGCATCAGCATGCGATGTCAACCAGTAAAAACCGTGGCGAAAAGCTTTAGCAACCAAAGACTTTGAACAGGCGTGGTGCCCGCAATCCCCTTCATGGATTTCTCGCAAAATCTCACAACCCTCTTGAGGAGAAACACAATGCTGAATTGCTCCTGAAACACTATAGCGATGTAACTCCCCGTTGAGTATGGTCATGGATTTGGAAAGCCGGATTATCTGTCGAGCCAACGTTTCATTGTCTGGTAACTCGCCCCGGTTCATGTAAGCCAGATATGGGATTGTCCAATCCGGTATGGCATGCAGAGCTGCCACCAACTGAGCCTCCGGATCAGGAATAGCCAAATCTTCTTCGGTTGGCACCTTGACTAACGGATTATGCAATACATCAAGAAAGACATTTGGCGGGACCAGTTTACACTGGGAACCAAGACGACTTAAAGCGTCTGCCGCTTCATTCTTCCGCCGGTCTATATGGTCCACCTGATAACCCTTAAAGTGACCAGCCACTGTATCCACCTCTCGCCGATATGCAGCCATGAGTGGGTCCTTAGAATCCCAAGTGCCAGACACCTATTGAGCCACTAGATCTGAATCGCCGAAGCACTTAACCCGGCTTAAATTCATCTCCTTAGCCATCCGAAGACCGTGGAGGAAAGCCTCATATTCAGCTACATTGTTAGTACAAGGGAATATTAAACGGAGGATATAACAAAACTTGTCACCTCGTGAGGAAGTTAGTATGACTCCAGCCCCCGAGCCCTCCAACTGACTGGACCCATCAAAATGAATAGTCCAATATGTATTATCTGGTTTCTCTTCAGGTGCCTGTAACTCTGTCCAATCATTGATGAAGTCCATGAGTGCCTGGGATTTGATCGCTGTGCGGGGTAATATATTTGAGCCCATGAGGTCCAAGCTCAATAGCCCACTTGGCAATCCGGCCAGTTGCTTCTATGTCTTGAATGATATCTCCCAGAGGAGCTGAACTGACCACTGTGATGGGATGGCCCTGAAAATAATGTTTAAGCTTCCAGCTTGCAATAAACACTCCATACACCAGCTTCTGCCAATGCAGATACCTCTGCTTTGACTCAATGAGCACCTCACTGATATAATAAACCGGCTGCTGAACCGGATATTCCTTGCCAAGCTCCTTGCGCTCTACCACAATAGCTACGCTAACAGCCCGGGCATTAGTAGCCACATACAGCAATAACGGCTCTTTGTCGATCGGCGCTGCAAGCACGGGCGGTTCAGCTAACTGGCTCTTCAGATCCTCGAACGCTTTATCAGCTGCCTTGCTCCAGACAAAGTTATCTGTTTTCTTGAGCATCTGATATAAAGGTATGGCCTTCTCTCAAAGGCGACTGATAAACCGGCTCAAGGCTGTAATCCGGCCGGCCAGACGTTAAACGTCATTGATACACGCCGGTTTAGCCAAAGATGTAATTGCTGAAATCTTTTCCGGATTAGCCTCAATGCCTCTTTTTGATACCAAAAAACCCAAGAGCTTGCCCGCCGGGACACCAAAGACACACTTCTCCGGATTGAGCATCATCTTGTAAACCCGGAGATTGTCAAAGGTTTCTCTCAAATCATCTATCAATGTCTCCTCCTTTCTGGATTTTATCACAATATCATCCACATATGCATGAACATTGTGCCCAATTTTCTTATGAAGGCAATTCTGAACACAACGCTGGTAAGTTGCCTGGGCACTCTTGAGTCCAAAAGGCATGGAAACATAGCAGAAGGCTCCAAAGGGAGTTATGAAAGCTGTCTTCTCCTGGTCCTTAACTGCCATCTTGATCTGATGATAACCAGAATAAGCATCCAGAAAACACAAACGGTCACAACCTGCCGTCGCATCAATTATTTGATCAATGCGAGGGAGAGCAAAAGGGTCTGTAGGGCAAGCTTTGTTTAAATCTGTGTAATCCACACACATACGCCTAGTGCCATTTTTCTTAAGAACCAGCACCGGATTAGCCAACCAATCTGGATGAAAGACCTCTACAATAAACCCTGCGGCCAACAAACAGGCTACCTCTTCACCGATAGCCTTACACCTTTCTTCATTGAAGCGGAGGAGAAACTGCCGGGCCGGTTTAAACTTAGGATCAATGTTGAGTGTGTGCTCAGCGAGTTCCCTCGGTACACCTGGCATGTCAGAAGTTTCCATGCAAAAATGTCCCGATTCTCACGGATGAACTCGATGAGCGCGCTTTCCTATTTGGGATCCAGGTTAGCGCTGATGCTGAACTGTTTGGATGAATCGCCGGGAACAAAGTCAACCATCTTAGTATATGTGGCCGATTTAAACTTCAACGCCGGATTGTGTTCCGTAGTTGGCTTTTTCAAAGAGGTCATGTCTGCCGGATCAACTTGCTCCTTATAGAATTTCAACTCCTCCGTGGCACAAACCAACTCAGCATAAGCCGCATCACCTTCCTCACATTCCAAAGCGATCTTTCTGCTTCCATGTACTGTGCTAGTCCCCTTATGACCTGGAATTTTAAGCTGTAAATAAACATAACATGGCCTTGCCATGAATTTAGCATAAGCCAGCCGCCCAAACAAGGCGTGGTACGGACTTTTGATTTTTACCACCTCAAACGTAAATGTTTCTGACCTTGAATCATAATCATCTCCAAAAGCCACCTCTAAGGCTATCTTGCCAACAGGATATGCAGACTTACCAGGCACCACGCCATGAAAAATGGTATTTGACGGTTTAAGATTCTTATCTGTCAACCCCATATGGCGGAATGTATCATAATATAGAATGTTGATACTACTTCCCCCATCCATGAGCACTTTAGTAAACTTGTATCCCCCAACTTGAGGGGCTACCACCAGGGCCAAATGACCCGGATTGTCAACCCGGGGTGGGTGATCCTCTCCACTCCACAAAATGGGTTGCTCAGACCAGCGCAAATATTGAGGCACCGCCGGTTCCATAGAGTTTACCGCCCTCTTGTGAAGCTTCTGATCACGCTTACACAAACTAGTAGTGAAGACATGATATTGCCTGCTATTTAGCTGCTTGGGATTGCTCTGGTAACCCGACTGCTGCTATTGTTGCTGATTCCCCTGATGGTTGTAGCCTCCCTAGTTGCCTTGGTGCCCTTGATTGATGTGTCCAGTTTGGTTGCCTTGAAACCCTAAACCGGAACCACCACCTCCGTAACCCGGCCCGTGGAAACCACCTCCTGAACACCCGGGCGGGCCATTATCATACTAGAACATATTGGAAATCTTGAAATCCCGCATGATATAACAATCCTTCCAAAGATGCGATGTTGGCTTCTCCTTTGATCCATGCTGTGGACATGGGTGATTTAACAGGCGCTCCAAATTGGGGCCTGAACCTCCACCCCTCTGGGGCTTCTTGCCCTGACGGCGCTAGCCATTCTCCTGAGCATTGGTGTTAGCAACGTCCAAGGCGCTGTCGGCCTTGCGCTTACCGCTGTTCCCATGGCCTGCCGGATTATGCTGCTGACCCTTGGTGTTGCCGTTCTTTTTCCCTTTCCCCGGTTTGTCCTCCTCTGAATCCAGGTCCTTGGTATTATCTGAATCGGTGTACTTAACCAAGGTGGCCATGAGCGTTGACATATCATTGCAGTGACATTTGAGCCTTCCTAATTTCTGTTTGAGCAGTAGGAAACGGCAATTGCACTCTAATGTTAACACTGCGGTGTCTGCATTGATACGATCTGATGAGTGCAAAATCGCTGAGACCCATTTGACCCAATGGGTCGTGGACTCCCCTTCCTCTTGGACACAAGCGGCCAGATCCACGATTGACATTGGATGCTTACAAGTATCTTTGAAGTTCTAGATAAACCGGTGCTTCAATTCAGCCCATGATCCGACAGAGTTAGTTGGTAAGCTCTTCAACCAAGTACGAGCTGTTCCTTCCAACATCATGGTGAAATATTTAGCACACACTGGCTCATCCACATCTAACATCTCCATTGCCATCTCATAGCTTTCCACCCACACCTCTGGTTGTAAATTGGCGGTGTAATTTGGTACCTTACGAGGTCCCTTGAAGTCCTTGGGCGATCTCACATTACGCAAAGCGGGGGTGAGACACGGCACCCCTAAGGAACTGAACACCACACCTGACTCTACTGAAGCGGTAGGGTGAACCGGAGTATGTTGTCGTGCTCCGTGTTGAGCTGCTAACTCGGCCTCCCGACGTGCGCGGCCATGGTCCACAACATCCTGCCCATTAGCGCCTCCCCCTGCCGGGTTGTTTCCTCATGGTGAATTTCGGCAACGTGCACTGCTGGACACAGCCGGTTCGTCCTCAACGTGTCTGCTATAGCTCCGACTTGGACGGGGAGTGGAATGAATCCTCTCACGACTGTGTGAATATGCCTGTTGTTGATTTAGCGCTGTTTGAAGGAGATCCCTGGCCCGACGTGCTTCAACCACAACCGGTGACTCGCCGTCGGTTGGGAGGGCTGCCAGGCGTGAAGCGGAGGCCACAATATTGTCCAACGGGTTGGAATAATGCCCGAGAGGTGTTGGTGCATACTGTGGCACAACGTTGTTCTGGCGAGGCGGGTCCATCATGCGCAGTTGAACCGGCGTTCCTGTTCTCGGTGCCTCCGCCCGGTTTAGTATGGGTTCGTTTCCAGCTCCTGCTCCTGGTGTGTTGAAGAGATTTTGCGGCTCATAAACCAACGGGAGACACGATCGGTACCTTCTTCTCATGACTTCCTCGGAAGCATTCTGATCCAGCCTAATCCGGTAGGCCCGTGCTTCCAATTCAGCCCATTCTGTAGCCATCCTAGCGTTCTCTGTCGCCAGGTCCGCTTTAGCCTGAGCTATCTGATCTTTCACCTTTGCAATCTCCGCATTGTGCTGATCCTTGGCCGCTACATCCACCTCTGCGGCCATCAACGTTGCCAAAGCGTCGAACAAATCAGACAAGACTTGGGCTAGAGGCGGCGCAGAGCTTCCTGCCCCTGTCGGTGTGGCCGTTGTTGAACCGGAGAGTATTGCTGCGGCGGCCAATGAATGAGGCGCTGATTGTGTGCCGGCCATGAAGATGGCGGCCCGGTTTGGCAGATCAGGGGAATCCGGAATATTGTTGCCCTCGGATCCTCCATTAATCCGGCCGTCCTGCAACTGATAAAGCGATTCGGTCTCTCCAGAAGACTCGTCATCAGAACAGACCACGGTCTCTCCATCGGACACCGGCTCATCCTTGTATCTCGCTCCATGGATGACACCTACGAAAACATGCCTTCTCACGGGCTGAACCGGCGAAGAACTTGCACGCCGAGCCGTTTCGATGATGTCGGTGCAGATGTCCGGCTCAGGGGCCAGTTCGCCGATCTTACCGATGAAGACATGAATCCCAGCGAAGGGGACCCGGTACCCGTACTCGATTGAATCGGCCTCGGGCCCCCATCCTGCATTGTCGATGTAGAGCTTTCCGCGACGACTCTTCGTCATCCGGCCCACAGCGTATCCCTTAAGTCCATCAAAGCTGCCCTTCAAGAACTCAAAACCATCGTGCGATAGCCCCACGGTGGGCGCCAACTGTCGTGGGTTTGTCACGGCAGATGTCCTTGTGAAAGGACTTAGTCGTGGAGCCATCGCTATGGGTTAGCTTAAAGGGGTTAAACCGGACAAGGGGACACGGGGAGTTTTATACTAGTTCGGCCCCTTCAAGGAAGGTAAAAGCCTATGTCTAGTTGTGATTGGTATTGCTAGGGTTTCGAAGGCCAGGGAGCGAATCCGCTTTGTCTGGCTCTCGAGTTGTTGTCTGTCCCTAAACCACTGCCGGGTCGTCCCTTTATATACATAGGTTGACGCCCACCAGGCTACAGAGTCCCGAAGCCGGATCATAAACGTGTCTGGTTCGGTCTCTATCCTTCCTATCTTACAATACAAGTTACATGACTAGGTCGGTTTACATTTACATGCTTTAACCCGCCTTTGAGCCTTGGTCCTTCGTGAAGCGCCATCATCCTTGCATCTTCATGGGCTTCTAATCTTTAAGGAGTAACCCGGCTACGCAAGGCCGGTTTATATCCAGTAGTAATATCCCCAACAGTTTCACTCAAACCCAATCCACGTCTACAAGCATAGCATAGCAATATAAGCAATACATAGAAGTAACTCCCAAGGGTTTGATAATAACAGGGCAATAGGTTCTACCTCATCAACTACTTCCCAACCAACATGTTAATCACATCCTAATCATGCAATGTTTGAGGATTGGAGCTAATGCATAAAAACTGGGTGATAAAGGGTATGATCAAAGTGTGAACTTGCCTTGTACTGTTGATGAAGATGATTCACACAAATAACTCTTGATAGTTTTACTCGTCACACTCCGTTCAATCTATCGTGAGCAAACAATAGTAACCACACATAAGCAATCACTCAGAAGATCGGGAAGAACGAAGAAGACAGTTCGGAAAACATCAAAACCAAGCAAATAACTCTTGCAACATAAAACAATTTCTAACAGTACCAAAATTATGTGAATTTGGCCTTATCAGAAAGTTTAGGTCAAGAGCTTCGATTGCAAAAAAATCAACTAAATTGAAGTTACGAAACTCAAGTTATGTTCAAAAGAAGTTTGAATAAGAATATGAACAAAATTCGAAATCTGAAAATTTCAAAAAGTTGATGTGACAGGTTCACTGGATAGGTGAAAACAAGACGAAGTTATAGACGATGGTTTCATCTAATTTGGATAAACGAGTAAAAAGTCATGGCTATTTGAAAAATCAGGGCCAAGCTGTTTTACGGAAGAAAAATAGTTACAGCTAAGGTCTAATGTATAAATACGTAGGCTAATTGATAATCTAATTATTCTACCATATTAGTCTAGAAATAATAAACGATGGAAGTATATAAAAAACAAAGAAAGATACCTTTATAAGGCAGAGAAAAGACGACTTTAGAGAGAAGAGACAATTTCCAGAAGTCGCGCCGGAGAGGAGAAATATATTTTTCTTAAATGAATCTAGTCAAATCAAAATATTAATTTAACCCGAATCGAATTATTTTTGGAGGCTCTATGGGTCTATATTTATAGGTGGAAAAGAGGTTTAAGAGTCAAAGGCTAGGCAATGTGGGACTAAACATAGACGAAAATATACGAAACAAAGAAGAAAAAGGCTAACGCCTCGCACGGACCTAAAGGCCTCGGCCGGCCGCGCGCCATACATGGGCTGCATTTTTTTTGAAGTCTATTTTTTTTCTGAAATTTGTTTTAGAAAAACTAGACATTAACGAAAATAAAATAAAAAAAGACAAAAGAAAACAAAAGAAAAACGGGCCGGCCTGCTGCTCTGCTACGCATGTGGGCGGCGGTTAGTTCCAGGCGCACGCGTAGATTTTTTTTCTTTTTTATATAGAAACAAAAAAAGAAAACTGAATAACGATAATAAAATAAAATTTTATATAGGCATATTATATATCAAAATTTCCAGAAAAAGATTTTATACAACATGAACATTTCTCTAGTGCCAAATAAAATTCACAAAAATTCGAATAATTCAAACAGTGCTACTTCTACAATAAAACCCAATAAAAATCATTTTAGAAATACCAAAATGATTTCAAAATTATTTCTTTCCAATTTTCTGATGTAGGGAATCATTTTACCCTATTTTCCATTTATTTTATTTTTGGAGAAAAATAATTTGAATAAAACCCAAATAACTCCAAATTGAAAATAATTTCAAACGGACTTTAAATTTGATCCTTTTAAACTTCCAACTTGTATCTCATATATTTTGAATAAGTCATTTTATCTTCTCGCATGAAAATCATTGAGTTGCTTAAAGTTTCTAAATTTGAAATATTTTCAAATAAAATTCAAATCTTTTCAAAAACCTCTTTTCATTTAATTAAATGGAAGAAGTCATATCATCTTCTCTCGAGGGTTTTGTATTTGAAAAGAATTTGAATTCATGAAGATCAAAATGCAAAAAGGAGAAAGTTTGGGAAAGTCCTTTTATTCCCTCTCATTTAACTTTCAAAAAGTTTCGAATTTCACTCAATCAATCACACAACAATCAGACGAACAATCAATCTATCTATTTATTATTCCAAAATTTAGAATTTTGGGATGTTACAAACCTACCACCCTTAAAATGAATCTCGTCCTCGAGATTCGGAGAGGCTAGCAAGAAAAAGGTTAGGGTTTGGGGGTCTCCTCAAAATTCATCAATTGTCGCAGGAGGGGTTCTGGGGTGCTACCACCCTTAGAAGCATGGTTACAGTTCCATCAAAACTCATATACTTCATCCATATTGTTAACAGTGTCGGTCTTCTCAGGTCTTCAGGGTAATTCCTTATCTGGGCTCTTTCGGTAGTGGCATAACCTTTTCCTCAATTCTTCTGTCTTTCATCTTGGTAAGGTTCTTCTGTGACTGGGTCTTCTTAGATGACGGGCCTGGCGCCAATACTAAACAACTATCACTACAAAAAAAGACACATCCGTGACATTTTGGGCCGAACGAATTTTTTTCCTGTCATACATATGCACTTCTATGACGATAATTGTGACAAAACCCGGTATCATCATAGATGTGGTGGGCTCCTACTTCTATGACAAAAAATCATGACAGAAAATGGGCTTTTCGTCCTGGGCGGGCCGGAGACGCATCTGCATGACATTCTTTGGGCCGTCCATGACGGAAAAACCATGGTAGAAGCGAGGGCGAGGAAAATTTCGGGGAGTTCCCGGTTACGGTGGGAGGTCGAGGGCCGAGAGATGCGGGTTTCTCTCGTACACGTACGCGCGTGTGTGCGAGGCGTTGGCTCTAACTGAACCTGAGCGAGGTGTTGGGCTCTAACTGAACCCGATCGATTGCACTACAGGCTACGCGTTACTGAACCCGAGTGATCGATCAATAGCTGTTAACTGAACCCGATCGAGCGATTCCTTCGCTACTGCTGCTAACTGAAGCCGATCGATGCTGCCTCTAGGATGAACAGTGAGCGTTGCGGCGGGTTTAGATGAACAGCGAGCGGTGGCGTTGCCTCTGGATAAACAGGATCCCGTGGTGTGGTGGAGGGCTGGATGAACAGTAGACGATGGAGGGGTGCCCGTGGAGCGGTGGTTGAATAGGACCCCGTGGTGTGGAGTGCTGAATGAACAGTAGACGATGGAGGGGTGCCCATGGAGGGGTGGTTGAACAGTAGCCGATGGAGTAGCGTGCGGTGGAGGCTGGATGAACAGGAGCCCGTGGAGGCTGGAGGAGGTCGACGGTAGCCCGTCGAGGCTAGAGGAGGTCGAGGGTGCAGATGAACAGTATCCCGTGGAGTCCCGTTTTGCGGTACGCCACACCCCTCCCGATGAACAGGGCCCCCGTTTCGACCGTAGCGCTCCAACACAAGTCCGTTTCGTCCATTTTGCGGTACGCCACACCCCTCCCGATCAACAGGACCCTCGTTTCGACCGTAGGAGGTCTGTTTCGTCCGTTTTGCAGTATGCCACACCCTTCCCGATCAACAGGACCCCTGTTTCGATCGTAGGAGGTCCGTTTCCTCCGTTTTGCGGTATGCCAGACCCCTCCCGATCAACAGGACCCTGTTCCGAATGTAGGAGGTCCGTTTCCTCCGTTGTGCGGTACACTAGGTCTCGTTTCCATCGCCTGTTCCGTCCAAGCCCTCCCGATGAACACGACCACGCATTTCGTTCCGACCCAGCCGGTTGGCTCCCACGCGTTCCGTTGCCTCCCGATGAACACGACGCATTCCGTTGCCTCCCCATGAACACGACGAGGATGCTATTTCTCCATTCCGACCCAGCCATGTACACGAGCCCTGGCCGTACGTATGCGCGAGTAGGCGTTGAGACCCCGCCCGTATGTACACATACGTGGCCGTATTTTCTTTCTTGCACCTTGGCCGCTGTACGTACGTGTACATACTACATGCGCGCCTCTACTACGACACGTACACGCCTCTACTATGACACGTGCGCGCCTCTACATCCACCAGTATATATGTACGTACACGTTCGTGACCAGAATGGCAATGCTATGTACGCTTCGACCAGGTGGGTCCCGACTGTCAGGCACTTCCTTGCCTGCGAAGATGTAGCTGGTGGGTCCCAGCAGTCAGGGGGCGAATCGTTTTTTTGCTCGGACACACTTCCTTGCGTGCGAAGATGTAGCTGGCGGGTCCCAGCAGTGAGGGGCAAACATTTTTTTCGTGAAATACGGTAGCCCGTCCGATGGGTCCCCGCTATCAGGTGGAGGAATAATTATTTTGCACGTAATAAGGAGGCACTTCCTTGCTGCGGCCGTGGTCCTAGCTGTCAGCCTCTCCACGTATAGTCCATGTTCGATGGAAGCCGTTCCTCGACCACGTTGACCACGCTGCGTCGAGAGCACTAGGGCGGTGGACGACGGCGAGGCCTAGGAAGGGGACGACGCGGAGCTGGGGAAGACGCGACAGTGGATGCCCACGCGTAGAGGAGTACGAGGGTTCACTAGTTCGCTGCGGTGTAAGGCTGCTGTCGCCGCAGAATAACAGGGGGTGTGGGTGAGTACAGGGATGGCCTGGCCAGCGGTGGGACTAGTAGGGGGCGGTGAGGCCGCCGCCGCAACGCAGCCGGCCACGGGAGGCAGGAGCACGAGGCACGACGGGCTGGTTTGGGCGGCTGGAGCAAGAAGACTAGAGGTTGAAGAAGCACTACGGCCGTTGGATGGACATCGTACGGTCACTGGAGCTAGAATCATGCATATTGACTAAGTTGACAAAGCCCTCCGTCCCCGTCAACTTAGTAGGCCCACAAGTCAGCCTGCCACTATACTGGGTCCCAGCTAACAGGGGGAGTATTCATTTTTTTTGTGCGTAATAAGGAGGCACTTCCTTGTGTGCGAAGATATAGCTGGTGGGTCCGAGCTGTCAGCGGCGGTAACGTTTTTTCGCGAAATACAGAGGCCCTTTCAGTGGGTCCCTGATGTCAAGTGGAGGAATCATTATTTTGCGCGTAATAAAGAGGCATTTCCTTGCGTGCGACCGTGGTCCCAGCTGTCGGCCTCTCCACGTATAGTCCACTTCAGATGCATGTCAGTCGTTGACCACGTTGACCACGCCGCGCCGAGAGCACCAGGGCGGTGGACGACGGCGAGGCCTAGGAAGGGAACGACACAGAGGCAGGGAAGACTCGGCAGTTGTTTCCCATGCGGAGGGGAGTACGACTGTACGAGGGTTTACTGGTTCGTCTGCCGTCGCCGGAGAATAACATCAGGTGTGAGTGAGTAGAGGGATGGCTAGGCCAGCGATGGGAGTATGGTGGGGCGGTGAGGCCTGCGCGGCAGCACAGCCGGCCGTGGGGAGGAGGGAGTAGGCAGTCCCGCCGGCGCTTGTTTGAGCGGCTGGAGCAGGAAGAGAAGAGATTGAAGAAGCACGACGACCGTTCGATGGACATCCAACAGTCACTGCTTGTGCGTCAACCTTTTTTTAGGAAAGCCTCAAATCTGTGGAAAATAGCATACAACCCATCTGCCATCATTTCTAATGATTTACAGCCCATTTGCTAATTCTTAAGGTTTTTTTGGAGCCCATATTCTTTTTGTTAGCATTACAGCCCATATTGTGGCCACGGTTAAAAAATTATACGAAATTTTGCATATTTCGGTGCGGTCCGAACTATTTTTAATCCCGAAATTTCGACTCACATTCAAACTGATTTTAAAAATAAATGTATATCAATATAAAATCCAACAAATTCTCCACGCATAAAAATTAATGTAATTTAAAATCTCGAAATAAAATAAAGATATTTGAAACTAATTGCCGGTTTGATGTGTTTTAAAAATGTACAGCCCATTTCTCATTACTGATGGGCCATTTCCTCGGCCAGCCGAATGAAAGCTCTCCTCGTCTTGAAAGATTTGCAACCCAACAGGCCTGACAAAGCGACTTACTTGGCAAATCAGAAAAAAAAACTAGGCTGTGGCCGTGGACCCAACTGTCAGCCTCTCCACGTACAGTACTCTTTCGATGGAAGTCATTCCTTGACCACGTTGACCACGCCGCACGGAGAGCACCACGGCGGTGGACGACGGTGAGGCCTAGGAAGGGGATGACGTGGAGCAGGGGAAGATGCGGCAGTGGAAGCCTGCGCGGAGAGGAGTACGAGGGTTCACTGGTTCGGCTGCGGTGTGAGGCTGCCGTCGCCGCAGGGCCTAGCCAGCGGTGGGAATAGTAGGGGCGGTGAGGCCTTCGTGGCAGCACAGCCGGCCACGGGACGCAGGAGCCTGCGGCACGACTGTCACTACTTTGGGCGGCTGGAGCAAGAAGACCAGAGGTTGAAGAAGCACTACGGCCGTTGGATGGATATCGTATGGTCACTGGAGCTAGAATCGTTCATATTGACTAAGTTGACAAAGCCCTTCATCCCCGTCAACTTAGTAGGCCCACAAGTCAGCCTCCCACGAAGGTGGGTCCCAGCTAGCCGAGGGAGTATTCATTTTTTGTGCATAATAAGGAGGCACTTCCGATGGGTCCGAGCTGACAGTGGGGGGAACGTTTTTTTCGTGAAATACGGTGGCCCGTCAGGTGGGTCCCAGCAGTCAGGGGGCAAACGTTTTTCTTTGCAAAATACGGTGGCCCGTTCAGTGGGTCCCTGCTGTCAGTTGGAGGAATCATTATTTTCCGCGTAATAAGGAGGGACTTACTTGCTGCGGCCGTGGACCCAGCTGAGACTCTCCACGTACAGTATACTTCCGATGGAAGTCGTTCCTTGACCACGTTGACCTCGCCATGTTCCGTTGCATGCATGCGTCCATGGGCGTGGTGCGTCCCCACTGTCAGCCTATCACGTACAGTCATCTTCCGATGACTCTCGGTTGTTGACCATGTTGACCACACCGTGCCGAGCGCACCCAGACTGGAACGACCCGGAGATGGGGAAGACAGGGCAGTGGAGTCGCAGATGGAGAGGAGTGGGAAACTTCACTCGTTCGGGTGCGTGGCAGCACAGCCGCGGTGCCGCCCACGGGAGACAGGAGCAAGAACAGAGGTTGAAGAAGGAGCATGGCTGTTGGATTAACATCCAAAGGTCTAGCTGCTAGAATCATTTGTTGATTAAGTTGACAAAGCCATGCGTACACGTCCGCTTAGTAGGCCCACAAGTCAGTCACCAAATCTGACGGGTCCCAGCTATCAACAGGATGAATAATTTTTTCGCAAAACAAGGAGGCACTTCCTTCCGTGCGAAGATACAACCGGTGGGTCCCAACTGTCAGGTGGAGGAAACATTTTTTTCAGCTTAATAAGGAGGAACTTCCCTTGCGTGCGACCATGGACCTTGTGGGTCCCAGCCGTCAGGCTCTCCATGTACAGTCCTCGTCCGATGACTCTCGTTTGTTTGACCACGCCGCACCGAATGCAGCGAGGCGGTGGACGACGGCGAGGCCCCGGACGGGAATGACTCGGAGATGGGAAAACGCGGAAGTGGAGTCGCAGATTGAGAGGAGGAGAAGGGTTATAACTGGTTCTGTTGCGGCGTGGGGCTGTAGTCTGTGGAGAATAACAGGAGGTGTCGAGTGGTGGAGGGATAGCCTGGCCGGCGGTGGGGTAGCGCTTCGCAGCGATGCGTGCTAAGTAGAGCCGCTAGCCGCCGGAGGCCGGACTAGGCGTCCCGGCGACGCTGGAGGAAGAAGACGAGAGATTGAAGGTGCATGCCGGCCGTTGGATATAAATCCAATGGCTGTGGATGACACAATCATTTGTTGACCAAGTTGACAACGCCCTGCGTAGGCTTCGACCTATTGGCCCACATGTCAGCCTGCAAAAATGTGGCATATATTTAACCCATGTTTTCTAGAATGTACAGTCCATTTGCTGGGCTGGGTGAACAAATAATTTCGCGTCAATCAGGCCCATTTATATTTTCTAAGAAATCCCAGCCCGTTTGCACTTCCTTGAAATACACGTATTAGGTGGGCTCGTTATATATATAATGTTATGTTATAAGGAGCAATTAATATCAAAGAATAAACCGGAGAGGCACATTTTTTATATATATAATTAAGAAATTAGCGAGTTATTGCTCAAAATAGAAATGAGCGCGTTATTATTAAATTGATCCTTAAAATCTTCGCAAGCTTTTGTACGCAATCACCAGGATTTTCCTTGCCTGTGAGTGAAAAACAACCAGGATTTTCCTTGCCAACTTCCGTTAAACATTTACTTTTATAAGTTAATAACACGTGGGATGTTTTTATAATGTATATATAAGTCTCTATAAAATATATGATAATAGTAATAATATAAATATATATAATGTGGTTATAAGGGAAAACATAAATTGGACACAACATTACTTTTATAAGAGACCTGCGTTTTATACCCCACAGTAGGCATACTAACAAGTTCACACACAAATACAATAGAAAAGGTAAACATTCATATCAAACTCAGGTTCACAGGACACGTTCATATTCATAGCCAACATTCACTATCAACAACTCAAAAGATTCATATATACACAAGCTTAGCATATCTATGCATCCAAATGATTGATAGATCACACGACAATATTCATACATAATTCACAAAAAGATTCAGATATACACATGTTCGGTATGTTTATGCATCCAAATGATTGAGATCACAGCCAATATGATCCATGGATGAACTTTAATTACCTAGGGTACAGACTGGTAAATGGTGTTCAATTGGAGGTACTTCTTGCTAAAATTAGTTCTTGTACGAGTAAACTTTCGAGTACATAAGAGGCAGCACGGACAATCTGAACTTTGCTTGTAGGTTTATCCTCAAATAGTGGCCTCGTGCCGAGGGAGGTTTGAGCAACTTGGCCACTAATTTCATCCAACTAGTTTACTGGCTCATCTTGGTCCTGTATCTCGCCAAAATTCTACATTGTAGACAAGAAAGGAGGCGGTTGAGAAAATGAACCACCCAAATTTTTTGTGCAGTTCAACTAAAATGGAGCATCCTTGGCGTGTAGACTAATTAAGTGCTAGATGAATATACACGTCAACCAACTTGTCTGGAATCTTTAGACTCCATGCCATATAGTTCGCTACCATATGTGCCGATAACCAAAAGGCACAAGTTGGGACCAAAGACTGGACTGCGTTTTTCTGGGCCATGCACCAAGCAATATTTTTGGCGTTCACTCTCCTAATACTTGGAGTATGACAATTGGTTGACACCGGTTGATACTCGAATGAATATAGGCACTTCTTGTCAACATCGATGCTTGTCTGAGTGAACTTTGGAGTACATAGCAGCAGCATAAGTACCTGTCCATCTGATCATTTTGTGCAGTTCTACTGAAATCACCCGATGTAATGATTTGCCTGCAAGTTCAGGCTCCAAATTACTCCTTTATGAAATCGGCAAACAGTAGCACAATACCAAATTTCCAATACATATGACAGACACAATAATCAGGATAAAGACCAGTACCAACCTGTGTGAGGTAGCATATCAATTACTATTTACTTTGACAGGAAGCCGAGATAAGCCAAGCGACTGACAGCAAAGGAAGAAAGCAAGCGGAGATTAGCGACTGACAGGAAGGGACGGAAGCTGTCGAGGCAATGAAGCACCCAAAGTTTTGGTGCAGTTCCACCAAAATCGAGCATCCTTGTTGGCACATATATTGAGAGAGTGAGATTACTGTAATAGTGGGACTAGTTGATGAAACATACACTAACAAATAGAAGCACCCTCATTATCTTAATGGGTAAAGTTAGTAACATAGTAGTCTTGCTTAAAGAGAGGTATTAGTTTATTTAATCAGTGCCAATTAGCTCAACTCAACACTCAAAGCATTGCCATTTATCATAGGTTGCAAAACTTTAACGTGCAAAGATAAAGGAGTTTCTCATGACAGTAGCACGATACAAATAGAGATGACAACAAATTAATATGGATGAAGGCCTTAGGCCCATACCAACCTGAGAAAAAAAATCTTATTCATGTAGTCCCATAAGAGATGATAAAGCACTTACTGGAATCACACAATAGTATATATTTTTGTGCACTTCAAATGTATGGTTGAAATCACTCTTGTTTACCAGTGCTGAGATTATATCGAAAGATTATCAAGAATTTCCACCAGAGTTAAAGCACTGGCTGGGATACAGATCATTGTATTGTCTTGTGTAGTTCCACTAAAATGTATGATTGGCACAACATGATCCCTGTTTGCACAAGTAGGAACAAGGCGAAACCTTCATTAGCTTAGTGAGAAAGGATAGGAAGACATTAACATATTACTCAAACAGTAGCATCAAATTCATGATGGACAATACGCAAAACATTACCTCTTTGAACCAATGGCAATAAATTGACATGCAGAACAATAGCACTATTATGTCATGACACTAATAATATTCCCTCCCTGCTCCACCACATGATTCACCTCCATAGACAAACATACACATGTACATGATTCAGCATAGGGTCCTACTAAAGATTTGTTTAACTCCAACAGGTAAATTAGGCAGTAATAAATTAGTGGTACTGAAGTACTCCTAATTAATTAAGTGAGACAGCAGAAGTGGAAGGGCTCCCTGGAGGATCATCTCACATGTAAGGTAGTCATTTTCGGAGCCCTTGAATGGCCTCGACCGATGCCTCTGGCTTCAGCAAGGTCGCCTTGGCACTGTTTATTCTTCTTCTTCTTCTTCCTCTTCATGCTATGTTTCTCTTTCTCCGCACCAGTTGGTGAAACCAAGTACATGATTGGCCTTCTAATTCAGAATTGGTTTTGTCCGTGAGGGAGTACAAGTGTACTAGTAAAAACAACATTATTTTCTCATGGCAGTCAGAAAATAAAGATGAACACATGCATTAAATATCATTCTTACCTAAAGGAAGGTTATGGCGCAAATATGGATGATGAGGATTGGAACACATATCTCCCTTTGTGCAGTTCCACCAAAATGAACCAACTGTTCCATTCTGACATTCCAGTTAAACAACACAAAAGTCACTTCTTTTAAGAAGAGTTTTGTGCAGTGCACCAAAAGGTCACAACAACAACCAGGTGAATTGGATATCCCTGTTTGCACAAAAAGGCACAGAGGAAACAATCAGAGTCTCAAACAATTACAGGCAAAAACATTTGGCTAAACTTGTCATGGCTTATAACAGTGGCATAGCTTCATTTTTACCAGGGACATTAGATTAAGAACAGCTAAGGCTGCGTTCGGTTCATAGTTTGGTGCATGATTTTCGTAGGAACACAATTCCTACGGTATTCTTTCCCTTCCAACCGTTTGGAACACGGGAAAGGTTTAATATGTTTCATAGGAAAGCTGGTCTGGTAGTACTGATTCCATAGGATTAGAAACATCTACGCGCTGCTCATTTTTTGGGCGGAACCCCGAGGCAGGCGCTTGATGTTATGCGTTAGACAGGTTGCTGTGCTGTGTTGCCGGAATAAAAAAATCAACCTATGTGTGGTACGTGAGGTGAGGACAAGAGTAGTCACTGTGCAGCTGAATAAACAAATAGCATCTAATATTGCCAAGCATGCTACTCTAAAAAAACAAATCTGTACATTTCGTAGTCCATCCGAACACATTCTCTTGAGAGAACATGCGGTGCCCCCATGTTTGGTTTTGGTAATTGATGACAATCTCTATGGACTAATGGTTTCCTTGAGTTATATTTTAAGGTTTTGTCCATAGGCTTTTCTTGGAGTGCATGTGTTGATTTCAAGGAGAGTTTGTGTCGACCAAGGTGTTATTCAAGGAATTATCCAAAGATTGGTCATGTGAGAGTTGAGCTTATTGCAAGCATGTCTTGAAGAAGAAGATTGTGTGATCATTCATGTCTACCTTCAAGACATCATTCAAATGAAGAGAATTGGAAAGGTTCAAGGTTGATCAAGACTAAGTCAAGAGTGAATCAAGTTGATCAACTCACAAAGCGCAGAAGATGTACCAAGAGGGATCAAGTGATCCCATGGTATGGTAAGAATTGTCAATAACGCGTTGTGTACTAACCCATGGTCTTCGTGAGAGTTCTTTGTGGGGTTAGGTTGCGGTGTGCAAGTTCAAGTGGAGCATCACAAAGAGATCAAATGCTTGAAGCTTGCCGTCCTTTGTGGTGACAATGGACTTGTGAAGATGTGCGGAAGAGTGGCTCACCCATAGTGGAGTATGGGGGAGCAATCAACTAGTCTTCATCGAGTCAACACAATCAAGAAAGGTGGTCCAACTTGAGGGAGTCAAGATTGTCATCATCTAGCTCAAGTGGACCATGTGCAAGGCAAAGGTTTACCCTTGATAGGTTTTCTATTTTACCGGTCTCATGATGGTAGTTGGGAGACCGGGTTATAGGATCGATTGCCGTACTATCAAGGAGCTCTCTCGATGAGTAGCTTGATCGTATTGTTCGTAGAGAGCTCAAACCATTGCATCCTTGCATCATCTTTCTTGGTTCTTGTTTGGTTCTCTTTGTGAGTCTTAGAGCTTATGGTCATCTTGATGACAAGCTTGAGTTCATCGAAAACGGAGTTCGCATGCATCTTCTATGATGTTTTCGATGTTGGAGGTTATGCCGATTCTTCTCGGTTGGAGGTTTCACTCCTCTTTTTGTTAGGCATACCTCCCCTGCCTCTTCTTACTATTACCATTCGCTGTTTTGATGCTACTCGTCATCTTGTTTCCAACAAGTTTGAGTTTGCTCAATTCGGAGCTCATATGCAGAAGTTATGGCAGTTCTTGTTTTCTTGGAAGTGGTTTTTTTCTGGTCCCAGCGGTAGTACCGCGAGCCCCAGCGGTAGTACCGCTTGGAGCTCTCAGCCGTTGTACCGCTGCTTCCGGGCGGTGGTACCGCCAACTTGCTCAGCAAAGGCTTGGGCGGTTGTTCCGGCCAGGCACCGCCCAAATACCGGTCAGGCCTCTGTTTTGATGCGGTACTCGGGCGGTGGTGGCCCGGTTGGTCCGGTCGTACCGGTACCACCGGTGTCCGGAGTGGTTCTACCGCTCAGGACTTAGCCGCCCGAGCGCTCAAGGCCATGTGGTTGCACCGGCCCGATACCACTCGACTACCGCACTCAGGGGTGACTCCCTTCTGTTCCTATGTGGTGGTTGAGCGGTGGCTGGGCGGTTGCTCCGGTTGTTCTTCTCAACCGGTGCTACCGCCTGGTCGCCCGGTTGTACCGCCTGGTAGGGTTCTGCACGTATACTGTGAGTCCCGGTTGTACCGGGACCAGGAGCGGTAGTACCGCTCGTGTGCGGGCTGAGCACATAACGGTTGGATTTCCCCCCTCCTATAAAAGGGGGTCTTCTTCCCCAATGAACCCTATCTCTTGATCTCGTTTTTGCCCCCATTGTTGACCTTCTTTGACCTTGCTAACTCTCAATCCCTCCATGGATTCTTGCTAGTTTTTGAGGGAAAAGAGAGAGGAGATCTAGATCCACATTTCCACCAATCAGTTTCTCCGCTATGTGAGGGGAACCCCTTGGATCTAGATCTTGGAGTTCTTGGTGTTCTCCTTCTTGTTCTTCCTCTCATTTTCCTCCCTATCATTAGTTTCTCCGGTGGGATTTGAGAGAGAAGGACTTGGGCACTCCGTGTGCCCTTGCCATTGCATTTGGTGCATCGGTTTGAGTTCTCCACGGTGATACGTGGAAGTGAAGTTTGAGAAGCTTATTACTCTTGGGTGTTTGGGCACCCTAGAGCTTGTTCCTCTTGGGTGCCTTGGCGCCCTAGACGGTTGGTGTTGTTCGGAGCTCAATCATTGTGGTGTAAAGCTCCGGGCAAGCGTCGGGGTCTCCAATTAGGTTGTGGAGATCGCCCCGAGTAATTTGACGGGTACCGGTGACCGCCCCCAAGGGTTGCCAAAGTGTACGGGTTCGGTGACCGCCCCCAAGGGTTGCCATTTGTACGGGTTCGGTGACCGCCCTCAAGGGTCCCTTAGTGGAATCACGGCATCTTGCATTGTGCGAGGGCGTGAGGAGATTACGGTGGCCCTAGTGGCTTCTTCGGGAGCATTGTGCCTCCACGCCGCTCCAAACGGAGATTAGCATCCGAAAGGGTGTGAACTGCGGGATACATTGTCGTCTCCGCGTGCCTCAGTTATCTCTTACCCGAGCTCTTTACTTATGCACTTTACTTTGTGATAGCCATATTGTTTCTTGTCATATATCTTGCTATCACATAGTTGCTTATCTTGCTTAGCATAAGTTATTGGTGCACATAGGTGAGCCTAATTGTTTTAGGTTTAGTGTTTGACAAATTAACCGCTAGGTTTATTCCGCATTTGTTCAAGCCTAAATCGTAATTATTTTAAAATGCCTATTCACCCCCCTCTAGGCGACATCCACGATCTTTCACTCTGGTTCGCTGTTCCATAGTTTTATACCTACATTTCTTTCCTATTCCTCTATTTTCATCAAGACCTATGTTTTCTACCCCTTTATTCCGAACGGAGCCTAAATATTTGGTATAAGGGCATGGGACAGTGGGTGCACCAGCAGTCCAGCACCATGTACATAAACAGGGGCATAAAGTGGTGATTCATAGTTTGTTGCCCCGAGAAACAAACATCCAAGAAACATATCTGGGTTGGTCCCATTTTTGTTCACTCTAGCCACCTACTCCTATGTGTGGATAGCAAATCTAGTCCTGGTCATACCACTGTGTACAACGTTATCCCTATATTTCCCTTTTCGACCAATTGACTGGTTGGATGACCAGTCTGCACTACTTTCACCCCCTTTCCTTCCTGTTTGTACCAAGTCCGATGTACATACTAAATTCCCCAACCCCCACTTTATTTCTTGTTTGAACCAAGTACTCCCTCCATCCGGAATTACTTGTCATCAAAATGGATGTGTCTAGAACTAAAATACATCTAGATACATCCATTTCAATGACAAGTATTTTCGGACGGAGGGAGTACAAGATTCGACTCCATGAAGTAGCTTTACCTCTAACAATAGAAGAAAAAAAATGTGACGTTGGACCATCTGATCGAGAGGGGCTGAGAGGTAGAAAATAATGCACATGCAGCAACGTAGCAAGCTGGGGAAGTAGAGCTAAGGCGGTTTTGAACGAAGATATACCTGAAGGTTGTCGGGATGTGGATAGGTGGGCGGCGGGAAGCCGGATCCGCCCACAGGCAACGACGAAGGGATCGGAGGACCTCCCGCGCCGGCGCTCGACCATAGACAATGGTGCGGCTGCCAGTGGGTCTCCTCCCTCGCTGTCGACGATGGCCTAAACTCTGCCCCTCCTCCCCTTCACCGCCGGAGGGGGATACATCCGGATCTGTAAGCAGCGGTGAGGATAGAAAGCCAGTATTTTTTGAAGGGAGAAAGACAGTGTTACTACCCATATCTTCTTTAGATCTGAAGAGGATGAGAGTGTGTGAATAGAGCAACCCTAGCAAGCAAGCGCGGAGGCTCTGGCCTATATATACATAGTGGGGTACTTTTCCTTTTCACTCCATCAAAACAAATCGTTTAAAATTGTGTACTACTAAATGCCAGGTTGCGGTTTTTTTAGTTGTTGATTGTTTTTTGAGATAGCTACCCGCTTGTTCCAAGTGGTGTTACGGTGTGCCAAGTCGCACTTTGTATCGTTCAAGTCTGGTACTACAAGTCCCTCCATTAAATGAACAACCACCCCCTCGTAAAAATTGTGAACAAGCCTGTCGGGATATACCCCGCGGCGTAAACCGGCCGGAAGTATAACCCGGCTAGACTTGGCGGTTTACTTGAGACCCGGTTTACACTTCGCGATTCACTGGCGACCCGCCCTGACCTGGCGGTTTACAAGCAACCCGCCGGAACATTATGACACACTGGTGACCCGGCGGACGGGTCAGATGAATGACAAGGCCCAAGGCCAGAAGGCCGGTTTATGTTAATGGTGGGCCGGTTTAAGAGGAAAGGCGTGAGGAATATTTACCTTACAAGGAGTTAAGACCCGGACTTGTATCCGGTTTGTATTAGAAGGTAGACTAGTCCTAATCCTACTAGGACTCTACATGTAGGCCGGCCCCTTCAACTTATATAAGGAGGGGCAAGGCTCCCCAGAAGGGGGACAAGTTCCACAAGTTGGACAAGTTAGGTTTAGACAATAGCTCTAGAGATAGAGCACTTTTGTAACCATGATCATCATCATCAATATCAATGAAGTAGGATGTAGGCTTTTACCTCCACCGTGAGGGGCCGAACCTGGGTAAAACATCGCGTCTCTCGTCCCGCTCAACCCCTCTCAGGCTACCACATAGATGCGTTGGCCTCGCGGCTAAGTCCTGACACTAAGGACATCTGCCGTGACAATTCCACGACAGTTGGTGCCCACCGTGGGGCCTGCGCACGGTGGTGTTGAGTTCTTGAAGGGATCTTTTCTAGGGTTCGAGAAGTTCGTAATTTCCCGGCTCAAACTGAAGTGAAAAAATCACATCAACTACAAAAGTTCATCAGTCAAGATTGGCGAAGTGTTCTACTGCGGCGGGGCATGAGATTAAGATTATATGTGCACGCCGCCATCGCGTTGTATGATCCGCCGAGATCGACAAAGGTTCAAGAGAATTTCGACGGCCTGCTGTGCGCCGTATCCAGCGATTAGTCCAATCGCAAGTTCCGCCGAAACGTCAAGTGCCAGGAACGAAAGCCACTTCGAGTCACGGCGGGTTAAGTTTTTTCGCCGAAGACAGTTATGACCGGAAACAGATAGAGACACAGAGTCGCCCTCACGTGAAGAAAAAAAGGGAAAGAAATCAATCATGATCTCGAAGTGGATACAATGTTGACCCGGCTTCCGTGCTACCTGCCTTGGCCGGCGTGGCCTCTGAGCTGCCGTGGTCGATCCCCCGTCGCTCGCCCCTGTTGGCCTCTTCGCTCTGCCCGTCACCGGAGCATCACCGGTCCGTTCCTCCGCTGCGAATTTGCCGGGGGCCTCCGAGGCGTGCGCTACTCTGAGTGGCCACCGCTGCTCGAACCTGTTGCTTGAGCCCCGGCCTCCGCAATCCCTGCGCCAGCTCCGCGCCATCTTTGTGGTTTGCTTCCCCTGAGCCGCTCGACCTGCCCGTGCGGCCCGCGGCCATTGTCGCATCTCACTCCGGCGTTGGGCCGCCCGTTTTCTACTGTGAGCGGCCGTTGCTGCATCTTGCTCTCGCCTTGAGTCGTTTCGCTGCGGGTTTTTCTTGACCGCGCACGAGCTCGCGCCTGCGTTTTCTAGTCCGCGGCGTTGAGCCGCCGTCGACCGCACCAGGCCAGCCTCGCCGCTGCCCCGAGCCACCATGTTGAGCCGTGCGGCGCCTCGTGCCTTCGCCATCGTTTCACCCTTGCGGAGAGCTGCCCCGTGCCGACCGGCCTAGAGCCGCTACTGCAAGCCGCCGCGCCAACCGGCTTGGAGTCACCATGGCCGCCTTGCCTCCTGACAAAGTCGCCTCCCGTCCAGGTTGCCATCGGACCTTGCCGGCTTCTTCCGCACCCGTCCGTGCTGGGGCTCTTCCCGAGTACCCCTGCCCTTGCTGAGTCATCTGCACCTGTGGGCCGCCTTGTCCGTTGCGGCAAGCTGAAGATAAACTGCAACAAACCGAAGGACCAAAAGATGCTATTTTCCACAAATGGAATCTGATATTTTAGAAACAAAGGGATGTACATGCTAGAGAAACAATTCCATCAGTTTAATGATGCCAGTTTTCGGTGGATGCAGAGAACATACTTGTTATAGGTTTTGTCCTGCTGGTGATTTGAGCTCAGGGATTTTCGGGTGTGTTGAAAGGCCCAGCCTCACTTCTACCTCTGTTTGCGGGCGCATTGGCTCCCTGTTGCCCCAGTACTTAGTGCTGACCAGAAGCGAAAAAGAATATAAAAAAGCTAGACAGACAGGACGCCGCTGTTACTCCTTAAAGCAATAAGGATATAAAATCTGCCCAGAATCAGGTCAAAGATGCTAGCCAATTTGACTTAGCGCTGGGCGGCTGGATGTTCTCCATAATTCCTACTGTGGATCACCTGCGTATTAAAACTTGGTCTATTTCATCGCGGTTCGCCCGACAAAACATCAGGTGATATCTCTCTAAATATATTTAGCATATATTGTTTTTGTTAAAAAAACAATTACTTTGTCCTGCAATATTTTTATGCAGGATAACTATTCATGACCGCGGTATAGTTATACCATAGATATGAAGCACGCACCAGCATAATTTTTGCACTAGCATTCCTCCGTGCCATACTGCTCGGTTAATATACATGCAAGCTACCGGCCCTGCTGTTCGGTTTACATCCGTCCGGGCCTACGGCCGACTCGTGCGTCTACGCCGGCTTACAAACGTCATGGTCGATTCTCCCGTCCGCACCGGCTTACAACGCCGTGGTCGACTCTGTCTGCAACTGCGGCCGACTCATTCATGGTTGATTTCAGCTTCACCGTCGTGGTCTTCAACATCGTGGCTGATAATTTTCGGCCTAACATATCAGGTGAAATCCATCTAGTATATTTTGTATTACATATTATTTTCTTTAAAAGAGCAATTACTTTGGCTTGCAAGTTCTCCCATGCAGGACTTGAACCGGTTTATATCACGGTCAAATATGGAGAGTCTCAAGCCAACTCCTCGAGTAGTCTTAAAACTCGGGGGCTACAATGACATGACTCGGGAACTCCGGGTCATTGGAGACAATGATAACCCGGTCCCGGAGGTTACCGCCATATTGGTGAAAACTTAAAAGGCCGTCAGAAAATTTCCGGCTCAAAATAAAGATTCCGGTTTAAAATCCGGTTTAAGAGACATCTCTCTCCCTTAAAGCTTTGAAGCTCTCAAATCCGGTTCAAACATCCGGCTCAAGGTAAATTTATCTCTTACAAAGCTTTTAAACTCTCAAATCCGGTTCAAACATCCGGCTCAAGGATAATCTGTCTCTCACAAAGTTTTGAAGCTTTCAAATCCGGTTTAAAGTTCCGGTTCAAAAAGAATTAATCTCTCGCAAGATTCTAGTTCTCAGAAAATTAAAGGTTGCCAAAGAGAATTTGCTGCCATGATGCACGGTTCAAACATGGGTGTCCTGCTTTATGGGCTCATCTTCATATGATTATTTGGGGGCTTCCTATTCAAACATAGGTGTATTCACCAAAGAGAACATGGCGTTACTACCCTCTTTATGTGGCTATCAAGACAATATTATCATCAGGGGCCAAAGAGAGTTTGTTGCACACCACAACTCAAACATAGGCACCCGGCGAGCACAGCTCAGAAATATATCACATGGGGGCTTCTGCTTGCAAAGCGGAGTCCTGTCCATTAATCCGGCTATCACGCCACAACAAAGCTTGGGAGCTTCACACCCAAGGGGCCAAAGAGAGTCTTGTTGCTACCCACAACTCAAACATAGGCACCCATTGAGCACAACTCACAAAGTTACTTGGGGGCTCTTTGTGTCAAATACCAAAAGAGTTTGAAAGGACCCTTGTAACCGGGTATCGACCCACGGCTTGGAAGCCTGGTGTATTCACCTAAAACCCCGGGTTAACCTGCCTTCATCAAGTAAGCCACTCTATCCAGGTAATCCTGGCATGACCCGCTGAACGCTTGACAGTTACTCTCATTGAGACCCTGAACTTGTCAAAGTTAAAACGACGATTGGTTAGTTGGAGGCCCATCTTAAAAGGCTTTGTCAAATGGTTTAACTCAGTGGACTGGCAGCCCATGAAAAGCCTCGAGTTTGGGCCTGGCAGCCCTTGAAAAGCCTCGACTACAAGTTTTTTCATTTGCTTTTGTCAAAGTTTCTTCTCCTTTGATAAGGTTTTAAGGTAAACCGGCGTCCATTGACCCGGCCAGACCATAAGTCATTTCATCAGTCCGGTGTTTCTTAACCCGGCACAAGCTTTCAACTATCAGTTGTTAGTACAAACTCAATTATAAACCGGAGTTTTCTTAGCCCGGTCTGGCGTTGACTATAAGTTGCCAGGATGATTATCCGGTGTTTATTACAACCCGACACCGTTTTATTACAAACCCGCAAAATATGACGGGAGTTATCATACTCAAGATTTGGGTTATCACCCTTACTAAAAAAAGTTGGTAAACCAACGATGTGATTCAATGTCACAGATATGATCTATTTCATATTTGATTATTCTTAAGTGCAGCCTTGGTTATAAACCCGGGTTATATGTTGGGCATTATGACCCGTCCGGCGGTAAACCGCCAGGACACTTTAAACTTGTTGTATGCAGAAACAGGTTTGTTAAACCGGCCTGGCTTTGGACTATAAGTCGCCAGTATATATATATATATATATATATATATATATATATATATATATTTGGATTGCGCCATTGGAATCATGCGCTTATAAATCATTGGGTTATATTATTCAAATAGCCAAACTTGGCTGAATTTTCATTATGATATTGAATGAATAAGTTTTTCACCGGATTATATTATCTTGAATAGACAACATGGCTGGATTTTTATGGTTATTAATAACCGGTATTATTGAGTTTTCAAAGTCGCTTTAGCGCAATGGCTATTATTTTATCAAAGGATATGATTTATTCTACAATGGAAGGAATAGTCCCGAGTCGTTGCAGGCTTACAACCCGGCACTTGGGGGCTACATTATTCAAATTGAGATTACATACAAGTCTCATGTCACTGCAAGCATGCATCATGACACTTGGGGGCTAATGCAAAGTCATTTTTACTAGTCTTATTGAAGACCCGACTCATCATATTATAATGAGCCGGCCCTTGGGGGCTACCAATTGCTCTTGTCAACAATTCAAGGTACACAAGTTTTCGTCCATAATATTGAAGGATCCATTGCTTAGTTGGTAAAGCACAAAGCTCTTAACCTTGTGAACGTGGGTTCAAGCCCTACGATGGAAGCTACATTATAAGATGTTATTTTCATTGAAGTATATATCAAGTCCCGGTTCAGTATTATCTTACTAAGCCGGCCCTTGGGGGCTACACATCACTGCTAAAATCTACATGCTTATATTTACAAAGTCCCTGCTCATTATTGCATAATGACCTGGCCCTTGGGGGTTACACTGATTGAAGTTTTTATAAGCAATTACAAGTCCCAGGTTGCTGCAAGCATGACAACCCGGTACTTGGGGGGCTACATATATGTAGTATTCAATTTATATGATTGAGATGAACAAACCGGATTTCTTCAAGGTTGAAACACTTATTGGAGCAAGTCTTAATTTATCACTATGTTCTCCTCTTAAGACTTGAGGGCTACAGGTATTATGCATATAAAGGAGGAACATCTTCATTTTATCAGTTTTGAGAAAATCAGGAAGATCAATTACATGACCCGGTGTCGACAACAATTATGACCCGGTGCCATCAATATTTATAAACCGGCCAATTTGGTAATATTAAACCGGCAAGTTTTACATCTTCAAACCGGCTAAATATCAGATAAGTATTTCAAGACCCATATTTCTTAAACCGGCGCTTTGGAAGCCGACTCAAGTGGATTATTCTTCACATTATTTCCCTGTGAGAAACCAGTGTCAACAAATTGAGTATGAAGCTGGCTTGTTAACCCGGATTTTCTAGAAGGAGGAAATGACAAGGACTTAAGGATCATCAGATGCCGGTTTACAAGAATTCTTAACCCAGAGCATAATCTGTCAAATTTGCTCTTGTGTTTGTTTTATAGGATCAGTTTAACATGGATAAATCCAAATTAAACTGGGGGCTAATGTCGGGGATATACCCCGCGGCGTAAACCGGCCGGAAGTATAACCCGGCTGGACTTGGTGGTTTACTTGAGACCCGGTTTACACTTGGCGATTCACTAGCGACCCGCCCTGACCTGGCGGTTTACAAGCAACCCGCCGGAACATTATGACACACTAGTGACCCGGAGGACGGGTCAGATGAATGACAAGGCCCAAGGCCCAGAAGGCCGGTTTATGTTAATGGTGGGCCGGTTTAAGAGGAAAGGCGGGAGGAATATTTACCTTACAAGGAGTTAAGACCCGGACTTGTATCCGGTTTGTATTAGAAGGTAGACTAGTCCTAATCCTACTAGGACTCTACATGTAGGCCGGCCCCTTCAACTTATATAAGGAGGGGCAAGGCTCCCCAGAAGGGGGACAAGTTCCACAAGTTGGACAAGTTAGGTTTAGACAATAGCTCTCGAAATAGAGCACTCTTGTAACCATGATCATCATCATCAATATCAATGAAGGAGGATGTAGGCTTTTACCTCCACCGTGAGGGGCCGAACCTGGGTAAAACATCGCGTCTCTCGTCCCGCTCAACCCCTCTCAAGCTACCACATAGATGTGTTGGCCTCGTGACTAAGTCCTGACACTAAGGACATCTGCCGTGACAATTCCACAACAAAGCCCACGGCTAAAATTAGCGGAAACGTGGGTTTCCCCAACATGCATTATTATTTATATTTTCTACTCCCTCCGTTCCTAAATATAAGCCTTTTTTATTAGGCACACCTAAGACAAGAATTTTTTTATTAGCAGTGAACCCCACATGTCATAGACACAAAAATTGTGGCAAGATTCCCTTAGGCAATTTAAAGTGTGTCTAACAATTTGAGCAACTCAGGTTAGGCAAGTGTGGAAAGTGTGGGAAAAATAATGTGGCAACATAAGACAAACATAGTCACAATCCAAACAGCCTCGTAATTTTTTGTGACATGTATGAAAATTTGGTTAGTTAAATTTATAGTCAAAATTTGGCAAGGTGCATCAAATCAACACATGCAAGTATCAAAAGGAAAGTCACGGCATGCATGCATGCGTTGTACTCCCTCCGTTTCCAAATATAAGTCTTTTTAGAGATTGCAACAAGTGACTACATACAAAGCAGAATATGTCTACTCCTACATATGAAGTAGCCCATTTGAAATGTGTAAAAAGACTTATATCGAGTGCAGTGCTTTAATGTGTCACGTCAACTCATACAAGACCAAGAAATTTGATTACTACAACGCCCTATCCCTCGCGGACTGAGCTCCGTTGCCTTAACTGCACCTGCCTTTGGCTGCATGACAGGAGGGCCAACCACCTATTGGGCCCACCTGTCATAGACGCAAAGCAGGAGCAGTAAGTAGAAGCTTTCGCTACATGCTATCCCTCCCGCACGAGGTGGATGGACATGCAGCAGTGGATTCAATACTGTAGAAGTAGGAGTAACATCATTGTTCGTCTTCTCAAAGAGGCGAAGAGCCAAGCGCAACCCGAACATGGCAGTTGCGAACGGTACTAGGCAGGCTCTTGCATGAGTCAAAATTGCTATTGTTTAACAATTAAAATCCATTATCCATTGGTTAATACTCATTCTGCATAGGTCCACGCACTTAGCACCGTTTCCTCCTGGGGTCACCAATGTTTATTTGCTAATTAATAGCATTGCATGCAATGAACTAGCCATTGCAAGTCATTAAAAGCATGCACACCTCTCATCTCTTATTGGTTGATATGTCAAGAAACAAGAAACAAGGTAGAAGTTAATGCACCGCGCCTAAGTGTTTTGGGACTATTTGGTTTTCGTAAGATGACTTACACACCTAGACGGAGGGAGTAGTATAGCCCTGTAAACCGGAAAGGAGTATTTGCCTTTCTAGAGATTTGAACAAGTGACTAGACTACACCGTGTGCAGTACTCCCTCCCTTCCGGTTTATAGGGCTCAAATCTCAAATCTCATGAACCAAGGAATTTTGCGATTGGAGGAATGTATCTCGTACTTTACAAAACTACCCTAATTAAACTCATGCATTAATTATGTAGTTCTCTCGTTTTCCTCTCCGCCTTGGTCGCGATGCACATGCGGGACATTTCAAAGCATCCGGGCCCGCATGCCATCCACCAAATCACAGCGAGGTGCTACAGTCAAGACTCACCTGTCACCCCGGTGTGGCCGTCATGACCCGTCATATCACAAAACCCACACCTTTACTAGCAGTGGTAAGGTGGCCTCCAAGTTGGACTGGACGAAGCAACCATCATTTCACTGGAACGCTTGTTCAAGCCCTTTCTTCCCTTTCTTGAAGAAAACCTCACTCCAGGCTACTCACTTCTGCCATTTTTCTTCTGCACCGACGAAGGAAAGGTGGGCGAATCAGTTATGCTGCTATATTTTCATTCCAAGAATCTTGTTTTTGCGAAGCACCGACCGATTCTCACATCCTATTATTTTCCCTTTTTCATTGCGATTGTGGTTTCCTTTCGATTGCTTTTTGTTTGTCAGTTCATTGATGGATCCTGCAGACTAGGCAAAGAGTTGCTGGCGGACAACCCACTGGAGACAGCGATCTCCAGGAAGCGAGCACCGACCAACGAGTTGACCATGTTGGCGGGCCAACCCATGGAGATGAAGAACTCCAAGGAACAAGCACTGGCCAAAGAGTTGAGGACGTTGGCGGATGAACTCCTCAAAGAAAGTTGGAAGAACATCAAGGGCCCCACCGTGCCTACCCCAGGAACTCTGATTGCCACCTATGTGAGGCTCAAGACCGAGTTTGAGGAGATAGTCGCCGTTGAGAAGCAGTATTCCCCTAGCAAGGTGATGGCCCCCATCAAGGATGAGGAGATGGCCCCCGGAGGGATGAGATCCCCCGGTGAGCTGCACAAGGTAAAAAATAATGGCTTATTACCATAGTTGTGGTTTTTGATTATTTGCAATGTGCTTGCTAATATGTTAGGGTTGTACAGGTGCCGGTGGATGTCCTTGATGATTCCGATGTCGTGGCCCGTCCTGTTGGCATCGCCCCGGAGATCGATTCTGATGCCGCTGTCCATCCTGTGGACATCGCCCCAGAGATCGATTCCGATGTCGCGGTCAGTCTTGTGGACATCGCCCCAGAAATCGATTCCCATGCCGCTGTCCATGCTATGGCCACTGCCCGAGAGATCGATGACAAGAAATAGTTGGTCGCACTAATCCTTCAGGGTAGTTTGCATTGCCCTGTGTTTAATTACCAGAACGATGCGTGTTATCAAACCATCTTAGGGCTAGTGCACTGTCTTGTGTGGGCGGATCTTGCTACTTTTGTTTGATAGTGAATCATGCGAACCCTCTCCGAGTTATGGAAACAGATGTATCCTCACCAGCTTTTGATGTAAGATATGGCATGCTTAGATGCAAGTTTGAATTGTTTATCATATCAACAGGGCTTGTTTGATGATTCTTGGTGTTAGTAGGCTAGCTACTGTGCGAGCTATAGTACTTGCAAAACACTCACTGAAGAGAAATGTTGGGGCTGATGAGCTCGTGGTACGCTTATACTTATCCCTCATCGATCGACCAATAGCCCTAGCTCCTAAAATTGTAGGCTTAGCGATCGATCAGACAATAGTCGACATACATTCAGGCCTCATTTGGTTCATAGGGTAGGAAAATCGTAGCAAAAGTATAGAGAACGTGCAACACAAAATCATAGCAGTGCCGAGATGTACTCCCTCTGTTCCAAAATAGATGACCTAGGCGGGCTAGTTTGGCCTAGTGGGTTTCAGTGATATGACGTGGTACAGTGCCGTGCAGTCTTCGCGTGTGGTAGCAGTATTGCGGGTACAGTAAGTTTTCTTGAAGAAGCGGAATTCAACGAAGTCATGATGGTTCCTTCGTCCGAACAACTTACAGTGGGAAAGGTTGGGCCTGCGATACGACCGGGGTAGACCAGGATAATTTTGTGCATGGCAAGTGGACCAGGATGGTCGATGTCCCACATGTCGGCGAATGAAAGTATTCTTTCTGATATAGAGGAAGAGCAACGAGTATTCATTGTTTATTTTTGATGAAAGCTATTGTCTCCACTGTTATGACGGAGGAGTGTGAAACACGGCAGTCCAGTGAACTTGGCATGTGCACCACTCCCTCCTTCCTCATGTAATGCCCAGGTTACAGATTTTTCTCACTTTCTCTCCATCTATTTCCTCTCAAATGTTTTTTACCTTTCTTTTTTAAGACACAATTCTTTTTTCTGCCTTTTTTAGAATTACTCTTTTATACCTAGGAGCACGTGTAGAGACGGGCTCTTGCAGAGCCCACTCCTTGACTTTGTCAATGCCTCTCTCTCCTCCACATAAGGAGTACTACTTGCTATGCATGCATGCGGCGGGCAGCTGGCGTCTTGAGGGGCCAGGGTGGTGAGAGCGGACTCCGGAAGCGGTCTGGACTCCAACATGGCCCACCTCACATTATCACCATATATTTCTTGGAGTCTGTGCGCGGCGGGCGGGCGATCTCTTCTCCATCCTGCATTTCTCTCTTCTCAGCCGATGCCCGCCGAGCGATTAGATTTCAGCTATCGACGGTTTATTCAATTACGGTCCCACATGTCAATGAGATTGCAAGAAAACGTGTGTCCCCTCTGGTGAGCGGCGTGCGAGCCGGACTGTCGGGGTTGCGACGCGTACGAGTCATAAGTGTGCCGCCTTTTCCTTTAGAACTTGCGAAGCGTAACATTTTCGCGCGATCGATCGATAGAAATCCAGAACAAAATGACGAAGAATATACAATGATCAAAGTGAGCTATCAAGACAAGTTCAATGACTGCCAATGCATTTTACTCGGTAATAAATGACCAGTATTGAAGGGGAATCCAAATTTGCTTCGTCTTCTGTCCTTGAGCTCTTGAAAAACCAATGCACTATACGGTTGTCCGGCCACTCCACCCCAGAGCTCTCACCAAGCGTCGTTCATGCCACCGCGCCGCACACTAACCGGTAAGGCAGCGATGGCATCCCGCCGCGCCGAGTTCCTCACTGCCAAGAACCACACACAAAATGGTAGGGAAGCGATGGCATCCCGCCGTGCCGAGTTCATCGCCCCTCGCGACCTCACAACTATGTGGGAGGAATTTGAAGATGCCAAGGCCGAATGGGCGGTAGAGCAAGAGGTGGCCAAAGCCGCACAGAGGGAGCGGAAAAGTCAGAAAGCACTCAAGAAAAGAGAGGCCCGCCGCCGCAAGAAAGAAAAGGACGCATGCGCTGCTGCGGAGAGGTCGGCGGAGATCCAAGCATGGTGGGGTGACGCCAACAAAGTCGGGAAGGAGAATGACGACGTCTGGCCAGCATGTGAGAAGTAGTAGTACTAGTAGTTAGTGTGTGTGTCTGTGTCTGAGTACGAGCATGTACCAATACTACTAGTTACTACTGTAGTTTTTAGAGCAAATTACCAGTACATTAGCCTAGACTAAATGGAAAAATTCCTATCCTAAGCATCAAATGGCATCTCTTTCTCTATAGGAATTGAGATGCATGTCACCTCACTTCCTATGATTTTCATATTCCTATCCTATGAACGAAAGGAGGCCTCTGTTGGAGTAACTACTGTAACTAGCAATACTGCTGGTACAGTAGTTTTCTTCAAGAAGCGGAATTCAACGAAGCCATGATGGTTCCTTCATCCGAGCAAATTCAAAGTGGGAAGTGGGCCTGTGATTTGACGGCTCATTAGTCACTGTTACTGCGGCGCGACGACCTGGGTGACTCTCCCTTGGAGTTCTGCATGCATGGCAAGTGGACCAGGATGGTCGACGTCCCACATGTTGGCGAACGGAAGTATTCTTTCCGATATCGAGGAGCAAGGAGACCGCGTGGTATAGTATCACTGCTGATTGGTTCGCAAAAAATAGTATCACTGCCGATTTATAATTATTTTTTATTTTTGATGAATGCTAGCGTTTCAACTCTTACGATGAAGGGTGCCAAACACGACACGTGCTGGATGTCCCACATGTCAGCGAAAGGAGTGGGACGTGAACAGCATGGTAGAGCCCATCGTAAAAAAAAAAACAGCATGGTAGAGCGTCTCCACTTCTTCCACTTCTGGGTCGGAGACCACACGTAGTAGTACTTAGTGGTATGAACAATACAAAGTGCGACCTGGAGAGAAAGACACGTCTAGTTGGAAGGTCTCGGGGCATACACGTAAACAAATATAAAAGTTAATATGTGCCTCCAACTAATATAGTAGTAGTAGAGTACTTAGACACGTACTCCATAACATCACCGTGCATTGCACGCACAACATTTAGTGGTAGTACGTAGTAAGAGACAAATGCCGCCCAATAGTTCCCTTCTCGACCTACTTTTGGGTGTTTGATATAGTGTATGGAGGGTACATGAGTCCACGCTAGTTTAGCACAAATACACTAGAAGCATGCATGAAGAGAGCATGCATGAAGAGGGGTGCTACCTCTTGAGAACTGCGTTGGATTTCCCCGAAGAGGAGAGGATGATGCAGCAAAGTAGCGTAAGTATTTCCCTCAGTTTTTGAGAACCAAGGTATCAATCCAGTAGGAGGCTACGCGCGAGTCCCTTGTACCTACACAAAAACAATAGCTCAACGCAACCAACACGCTTAGGGGTTGTCAATCCCTTCACGCTCACTTACGAAAGTGAGATCTGATAGAGATGATAAATAATATTTTTGGTATTTTTGGTATAGAGATGCAAGGTAAAAAGTAAAAGGTAAAGTAAAAGAAAAGCAATAATAAAGTGATGGAGATTGATATGATAAGAAAGAGACCCGGAGGCCATAGGTTTCACTAGTGGCTTCTCTCAAGAGCATAAGTATTCTACGGTGGGTGAACAAATTACTGTTGAGCAATTGATAGAATTGAGCATAGTTATGAGAATATCTAGGTATGATCATGTATATAGGCATCACGTCCAAGACAAGTAGACCGACTCCTGCCTGCATCTACTACTATTACTCCACTCATCGACCGCTATCCAGCATGCATCTAGAGTATTAAGTTAAAAACAGAGTAACGCCTTAAGCAAGATGACATGATGTAGAGGGATAGTTTCATGCAATATGATAAAAACCCCATCTTGTTATCCTCGATGGCAACAATACAATACGTGCCTTGCTGCCCCTTCTATCATTGGGAAAGGACACCGCAAGATTGAACCCAAAGCTAAGCACTTATCCCATGGCAAGAACAACCAATCTAGTAGGCTAAACCAAACTGATAATTCGAAGAGACTTGCAAAGATAACCAATCATACATAAAAGAATTCAGAGAAGATTCAAATATTATTCATAGATAGACTTGATCATATACCCACAATTCATCGGTCTCAACAAACACACCGTAAAAAGAAGATTACATCGAATTGATCTCCACAAGAGAGGGGGAGAACATCGTATTGAGATCCAAAAAGAGAGAAGAAGCCATCTAGCTACTAACTATGGACCCATAGGTCTGAACTAAACTACTCACACTTCATCGGAGGGGCTTGGATGATGATGTTGAAGCCCTCCGTGATCGATGCCCCCTTCGGCGGAGCTCCGGAACAGGCCCGAAGATGGGATCTCATGGATATAGAAAGTTGTGGCGGTGGAATTAGGTTTTTGGCTCCATCCCCGATTGTTTGGGGGTACGTAGGTATATATAGGAGGAAGAAGTACAACAGTGGAGCTTCGAGGGGCCCATGAGGCAGGGGGCGCGCCCTAGGGGGGCCGCCTCGTGGCTTTCTTGACGGAGGGTCCAAGTCTCCTGGATCTTATCTGATGAGAAAATCACGTTTCCGAAGGTTTCATTCCGTTTGATATTCTGTTTCTCCGGAACACTGAAATAGGCAAAAAACAACAATTCTGGGCTGGGCCTCCGGGTAATAGGTTAGTCCCAAAAATAATATAAAAGTGGAAAATAAAGCCCAATATAGTCCAAAACAGTAGATAATATAGCATGGAGCAATCAAAAATTATAGATACGTTGGAGACGTATCAAGGGGTGTTGAGTTGAGCATGCATGAAGAGGGAACAACTATGCTGAGATGAGAATGCAACCAAACACACCCTATATGCCACGCATGTTCATACCATTTGTGCCTTTCTACTTCACTTACTGTGCTACATTACTCAGGTTCGTACGTCCACTCTTGGGTACATTTCCGTCTCGTAGTTCCAGTCCCACGTGTTCTTCATATAGATGGAACGATCCTTGCATAACACGTGCACCTTGATGCTAGATGTCTCGCGTGTTGGCAAAAGGATGAACAAATCTCACGTAAAAAAATAGTGGAAGAACATAGATTCCGGACGACCGAGAAGGAGCAAGGAACCTCGTGGTGGAGCGTCTTTACTCATAATATTTAATATTATTCAGCGATATAAAATTAACCAATCATCTCCATAGTGTACTGGAAGAGTACGAAACACGGTAGCCCAGTGTAGTTACATCATACTAGTACATGGCTAACCCACGCTATCACCATATTTCTTGGCTTTCGTGCGACACCTATCTCTAGTAATCCAGCAGCCTGTATTGCTTCTCCCTCCTCGTCTCTATCAAAGTGCGGTGGGCTGGCGTTTCTGCCATCTATTGAGGTCGGTTAACTATCACATGTTAGCGACATGCCAAGAGCATTCTAAAAAAAATTCCTTTCACGTTCCGTTTTCAAAAAGGAAAAAATCCTTTCACGTACGAATTTGCATGTATGCTTTGAGCAACTTGCATGTCCTATATTGCTCCTGTTTGATACTCTAACTTAGCTAGAGGTTAGACTAACTCATGACTAACCCAGAACTAACTGTAGCCAAAGAGGTGTTTGGGTGACAGGGTTAGATTGAGAATTATCTCCAGTTAGCACCTCTTGGGTGGGATAGTTTTTTTGGTGGGTTCAGTGCAACTTGCTCCAATTTAAACCCTCATGCTTGGATACTTTAGGGATATTTGAGCCCCAACTAGCTCAAACTAACTATAACCCATGGATCCAAACAGGTCCTATGGCCAGTCTCAACGCGGAGCAGTCGCGTGCACCGGGAAGCGGCGCTCTCTCGGCCGTCGCGCCACTTCAAAGCCGGTGCCAGTGAGAGGTCGCCTCCGCTCTAGCCGGGCATTAATGCGGCACTGACGCTCCAGGGTGACGCTGACCATTTCACGCGGGAAGCGCGCGCTGGCAAGGGAGTATATGTTTTGAACCGTTTTACGTGTAGTACTGGTAGTTTGCAAAACTACTCAATTATTGCACTCAGTTTCCTAAGAAATTGTGGTAAAAAACGTTACTCCAAAGCCCGCTTCCCTTCTCCTTCCTCTTCCACCGCCCGCACACGTCCGCGGGAAGCGATCGGTCAACCCTTATATAGGAGTGCTAGCACAAAAAGATGCATGCATGACCACTAAAATTTCCATATTAAAGCATCGCTTCGGCGGGAGTATGGCGTATGTTGTTACCTTCGGCCGGCCCATGGTTACCAGGCGACGGCGACCGGAGAAGAGGCGGTGGGAGGGGAATGAATGTAGCTACTGTTTGGGTTCGCCTTTCGGCTTAAATAAATGCGCAGCATCACGTGTACCCGCGGGTGCACAAATTGTAACATACGTGTCTGCTTAAGTGGGCGTCACGTAACTGGTGTGTGTGAGAGAGAGATTCTGAGAGACAGAGTGCGTGTGTGCGACTCTACTCTTCGGACATGTACTCAACCTTTCGCATCGGGATATAAGTATAATGGTATTTACTTTAGCTAGTGATTTACGTGGCCATGTTAACGTGGTTGGGTCAAAAAAATGTCACTTCCTGCTCGTGATTTGCGTTATATAATTACAAGCAAGATTCTCATGCATTGCAGGGAACATCAATATGCATTTTTCTTATAAAACACCTGTTGTGATTGACCCATGCAAGAGTAATCCCATGTGTAAAAACTAATGACATCTCGAGAATTTTATCGGAAAACTGGTATCTCGAGAATGTCATCAAAAAAATGAAAGATGAGAGATAAGGCAAGGAGGAGCGGAGCGTGGTGGTGACTGGTGGTCGAAATGGGCGGAGGCATGGGGATGGATGGCGTCAGCAGGCGGCAGCGGCCACCATGCATGCTAGATTGTTCCAGAGACTTATTCCTTTTTTAATTGCTGAGCAATGAGGTTGCAGGAGATAATGATGTGGAGAGAGGTGCGGGTATCTTTTGTAAAATTATCATAGTTTGCTTTCTATCCTCAGATATAGATCATACGGTCTGTATTACAAGATGGCAGGCACACCATCACCGCCAACTCGTTTTTTATAAGGGTACAGATGATAAGTTTGCTGACTACTAAAGTAAAGTGGAATTTGTCCATGTTATGCAAGTAAATAAAGGTGATTGTTTATCATACGGGTA
>NC_057800.1:172458352-172499361 GCF_018294505.1 Triticum aestivum | reverse complement strand
GAAGTTATGTGCACAAAAGAGGAGAACGATTCGATGTGGCGTTAGGATTGAGGGTAATTAACTACGTATGGAGACATAGAGACCTTGAACGTGCATGTGTGAGAGGTATACATGTATACGTGGGATGTGTGTGTGTGCGCGCGCGCATGATCGAGATAAAAGAAAGAAGACATAAGTCATAAGATCAACGACATGGGAGAGACGGATCGGTATGACAATATGCATGCATGTGAGAATGGAGGGAAGAAGGCCAGACAATTGAGCATGTGTTTTTGTCTTTGAGCGATATTGGCGTGGGCTGGAGCATGAATCTATGGCGAGCAGAGGGAGTGAGGCTCAATGATTGTGCAAAAAAGACCAACCTATAAATGCATATGTATGGAGAGACATATATAGTGTGGGTGATAGGAAGCAAGACTCCGTGCGAGAAAGAAATGTTGACGGAGAAACTACAGATAGATACAGAGATGGAGATGCTACCTAGAGGGACATCCGCTAGTTTGGGTGTTGGAGATGACCGTCAGGTGGTTCAAAGGGTGAAGTTATATATGTGTGTGAGAGGGCACTTGACTACATGTAGAGAGAAACATATGTAGTGTGCGTGATAGGAATCAAGAGTGAGGGCAAGAAAGAAGGTTGATGGAGAAACAGATAAGTAGAAAGATAAAGATGCTAGCTAGTGTGTGTTAGAGATAGGAGTCGAGTGGATCAGAAGGCTGGGTTATGTGTGTGGGTGTGAGAGATATAGAGAGAGGGTGCATGTGAGTCACATACAAACAGATATCAGAGGAAAATGAGATCCAGAGAGACGGAGTTTTGTGTCTGCGAGAGAGAAAGATATTTCACAACGGGAGTGATAGCTAGAGAGACATATGAGGGAACGCAAGATATCTCTAGGGAGAGAGGGTGTGTGTGAGCGACATACAAGAGAACAATGGAGAAATATGAGACCCTGGAAGACAGAGTTTGTGTTTGTGTGTGAGAAAGAGATATTGAAGAGGAAGAGTCGTAGGTTCTCATATCTAAGGAGCGAAAGACATCTCTGTATGAGGGGTGTGCGAGTGGCACACATGGGAATAGTAGAGAGAAATGAGACCCCAGGAGACAAAGTTTTGTGTTTGTGTGAGAGAAAGAGATTCCACATGGAGAATCATAGTTAGAGACACATAGCAGGGAGTGAGATATACTTAGAGAGAGATAGAGTGATGAAGGTCGAGGGAGAGAGTACCGTCAGTGTGTTACGAAGATAAAAGATCATTGTCGACATACAGGTAGCACGGGAGATACCTGAGAGACGATGAACGCGTATATGTCTAGAGAGATAGTCCTATATAAGCATGAGTGATAGCTATATAAGATGAATATCTGGATTAAAGGGGATTCAAATATTTAAACTGGAGATCACGACATCGATAATATCATAACGCAAATTAGTGTATCAAACATGCATATTCATTTGAATTTGGGCACACGTGTAATGTTATATAGTTTATCAATATTGGTGATCCATAGATTCTTCAATTACAAACAATGCATGGTTTATATGCAATTAATGTCTAAACGGGATTACACTATATGTTGCGTGTGTGAAACACATTATACATGTTTGAGAAGTAAAAAAACCCGCATGAAACACACATTAATTGGAGACAGTTAGCGAGGAATGCATACATTGGATTTCAACATAAGGTGGTTTCAAATATTTGAAAATCCAAATTGATGGATACAACCTTATGAATCTGAGATCATGACATTTGTAAACCATATTTATGTATAAATGGTGTTGTGCTTTTGAAAGTATATATAAAAAAATGATGTATATAGAATGTAATTCCAATTGAAAATGGATCCCGCCCGAAAAAATAGAATACAAATGGGATTCGAATTGAGTTGGCACGGTAAACGTGCACTCTGCAAAATTTGAACGAAGCGGGGAAAGTCGCAGTAACCACCCGAAACCAAAATCTGCGAGATGGAAATTACTACTACCTATCCCTGCCACGCAAAGCCTATATGCTGGATTTCTATAGGTTTCAATAGGGGTAGGTTTGTAATTTCACACAAACGTGACGTAACCGCCTCTCACCCGGATTCATACATGGTGGGCACCAAAACACAGTGTGTCCTCGGCCGAAATCGACTCCCTCCCCGATTCATATTCATCATGGTGGGCGCCAAAAACAAACTCTCGTCGGCAAATATTCGGTGTATGCGAGATTACCATCCTATCCCCAACCGACTAATGTTGTTGTGATGTAGTAGAAATTTGAAACGGGGGCTAAGTTTGTAAATTTCCTCGCATTTGAGACAAGCGCGCCCTGAATACATGGTTCCCCCCTTCCTCTCTACCTCCCTTTTCCCTATTTGTACTCCGTGGGCGCCAAAACACCCTCTCCACCCCACCCTCCTCCATCCGCCGCCGTCCTCCTCCACCATGCCGGAGCTGATACCCCGACGCCGCCGTCCATTACAAGAGATCGACCTCTCTCATCCACGGCTTCGGACCGGGATCCTTGCATCCCGTCCTCTCACTTCATCCCCGCTGTCGTCCACCTTGCTGGCGCCACTCCTACGACTGTCTCATCCACCGCGCCCCGCCGCCACCGTCTACCCTCCTAGATCTGCTTCCATGCCGCCAACAACTATCGCTACCGCAGCACCGTCAAATTCTCAGCAGATGCGTACACGACGCCGCACCAGAGACGGTACTCTTTTGTATCTGCTCAACTTATTTATCGCAGCAAGAAAATAGATCGCCACTGCTTTACTCTGATTTCTTGTCTTGGTTGCGAAGTTGCCTTTGTCCAGTTTGCACCTTCAGATCCGCCATGGCACGCTCAACACTATACTCCCAATGCTTATGGTTTTCCCCTTTTATATTCCACACTAGTTAAATCATAGTAGACTAAATTTCAAAATTGGGTCAGTCGATTTTTCAGAGCTCGCCGAAGTTCGCTGGTGCGATCGAAGGGGTTCGGGTGGTTGTGGGGCCTCGTCGAACAAAGATAACTTGACGCGGGTGGGGGTTGGGACGGGGTGGGGGTGGGGGTGTCGGAGGAACACGGGCGGTGGGGGCCGGTGGTCCGGCCGGCGGCCCGTGTGGTGTTCTGTATGGGAAGAATCAGATACGAGGAAGAAGGGTTAGGAGACGTAGGATCTTCATCCAACCGCCTTAAATGGTCGAGAGACAGCTGGGAGTTGCATTCTTAATGCGCTCTGGTTCATCATGTGTGGGCACTGCGCAACCAACATTTTATTATCCAAAATCTGCTTGCTCTTCTTTACCATGTTCCCCTTCCGTTCTTCTTTAATATGTACTCTCTCCGTTCCTAAATACAAGTCTTTGTATAGATTCCACCATGGACTACATATGGAGCAAAATTAGTGAATCTACACTCTAAAATGTATCTGGATACATCTGTATGTGATCCATAGTGGAAATCTCTACCAAGACTTATATTTTGGAATGGAGGGAGTATGATAGTAGTATAGTATGTTCCTTGTACTGAAGATGAGCAGGGACATTTGCAGTGTAGAGGTCTATACGGTCGGTTGTGATGGACACTTTGAGCCTCTTTGATTCGTAGGATCTTGTAAACATAGGAATAGGATTTGTAGTGGCCTGCCCACTTGAATCCTATAACAATAGCAAGGAAATGCGGGGAGATGTGTCGCCTTTGAGAGTTACACTGATATTAACAGTACCGCACCTTCACTTGAAGAGAGCTGGTATCTGAAGCCTTTCTATTCGTACCGGCAATACTAGCACATATATTCCAGCAAGTTCCACTTTGCTGATTTTACTCTAATGCTTAAGGTTTTCCCGTTATATCTACACTATGATCTGTGTAGCTGCTTTGTGTCGCACTAGCAGCAGTCCACTCTTGAAGCTAAACACTGCAATGACTTACAAAATTGGCACCAAGGCATTGAGTGCCATTCTGGATGCAATGAAACTCATACGCTCCCCACCTGTTGATTCTTGTTCAGAATATGATCCTAATGAATATTCTAATGACTATCCTAATGACTATTCCTGTTCATCCATCAAGGTGCCTGTTCTAATTTTGCAATGTTTTATTGATTGCGGGTATCTTGCATATGTTGTCTTGCATTTCTTCTACTTTATTGCACCGCCATCTGCTTAGTTTACTCATCATATATGTCGAGATGCCATGCCCATCCATTATCAGTACATATTCCATCTGTCATCATACCATGTTTTTCCACTCAAATGTTGTTCTTGTGCATCAGACAACAAAAAAGAAGAGGGTGATTTCCGAACCTGAAGGAGCACCAGCAAAGTCCTTGAAAAACGTGGTGGTGCCGGAGAAATCAGACAACACCCCACTTATATTGGCTGTACAACTAGTGACACAAAATGTAGGACTGACTCCAACAGACTGTACCCATACTCTACTGGCCACACCACTAGCCCCACCACACAGGACCTGCACTCCAGCAAAAGGTATACCGATTACATTTTCCATAGCACCAGCTGTACCACAGAAAAATCCAACTCCAGCAAAAAGTACAGCAAGTCCACCGGCCGAAGACCTATCCCAACTGCAGAGACGACCAATTCCTGCAGATTGGAACCCCATTCCATTTATTCCCAGTTTAAAATACAATGCTTTCAATGTTGTTAGGGACTACGTGCATATATTCCCATCATGGGAAGATTATTGTGAAGACAAACACCATTTTCACATCTTCCTGTCCAACTTACATGTAAGTGCTATTATTCATGGTTATTATTTTCCTGTTTTCTGCTGATTGAACACATCAATGATTTACATTACATTGTTGTAACTAGGTGAGGGTAAATCTGGATAGTCATGACGAGCAAAGCTTGCTTGTGCTTTTCAAGGAAGCATTGCAGCAGTATCGGTGTTACCCGAGGAAATCACACTTTGACGGTAAGTCTATAAACGAATTTCCGGTGAAGTCTCCTGTGCTAAATTTAGAAGACATTGAATGGAAAAACCTTGTTATGCACTGGTCTCGTTCCCAGGATGAGGTACTGTCTATGAAATCACATGACAATTTGAACTTCTACTTTTCCGCATGTGCCTTACGGATCTTTTTTGCAGGAAATCTGCTCGAAGAAGAATTCCGGTTTGACAAGAACGACAGGATATCGCAAATATGCTGTCCGCTGCTTTGCTCTTGTTAGTACATGTCGTCCTGTATCACTGTACTTGCATACATACCTGGTTCATTATGTGACAGCAGTATGCATGATAGCTTGCTTATCAATTGTTCGCTCCAAATTATCTGATTTGTATGAATGGCTACATTAGTGTAGAATATATCCAATGCCAATGTTTTTTTAGCTCTGCATTGTTCTTGTAAGTACATGATGTCCTTTATCAGTGTACTTATTATGGCAGGTAGTTGTTCATGTACCATCACTCTGCAGCTTATTTTCCTTTGCCCTCCATTTTCTACACATCAGATCTATATTTACTCTTACCATAAGGTTGGTACTGAAGAAGTTTAGTTGTGCATTGCTCTTGGCTATACCTTTTGCCTGTATCGCTGCACTTACATTTATAGCTACTTGGTTATGTAGCATCACTCTTCATCTTATCTTAAATATTCTCCATTTTTTCGTATTTATCACATCTATATTTACTCTTAACAAAATGTAGAATAAAGACAATGCTTTTGAAGAAGATTCCGTGGTAAACTTCTTGAATTGCCCCCCATCAGCATGGACAAGGCCTTTATAGAGCCTTTCTTCACCAATAATGTAAGTTTGTCCATCTCAAGCCTTCAAACTTTGTTGTATATATTTGGTTAGGCATGACTGCAACAGCTGTTTATTTTTGGTGTTTGCATCAAATTGCTTGTTTAAAGTTTATTATGTAGTTCATAAACAAAAGTTTGTCCTTTCTCAATTTAAGTTTTCAGTTGTACAACCAAGTTCCTTCTTCATATCATGTAAATTAAACTATACAGAGCAAGTGATCTTCTTTTGCACTGCATGTATGCTTCTGTTCTTCATCCGTAATCCAGTGGTGTGGTGAACCTACCCACTACAGCACAATGTCATATTCTGCAATGTCTTAACTATGAACAATGTCATATCATTCTACTATTATTTAAGCCGTCTCTTTATTTGCCAATCTGAAATGGTATAAATTGACAGCACACTAACCATTGATACTTATGAGTTCTTGATCTATAATCCAGTGGTGTTGTGAAGCTGCCAACTCCTTCACAATGTCATTTCCTGCCATGTCTTGACCTGAACAATACCATATTGTGTTAATGCAATTTTAAATTGTGTCACTTTATTTGTCAATAAGAAATGTGATGAATTGTCAGCACTGATACTTTTATGTGCAAAACCTATCATATGTCTGCTTGTTTATCTTTCAGAGTGAGGAAGATATACCTGTTGAACAAGCGCAGTCTCATCATCTTGCTCAGCTGCTTGCGCTGCTGCTTCCCAGCAGGGCTAACCTTTCTTGAACTCTATTGAAGTGCTGTTGGTTTTGTATATTATTTTTTCGGCGTGTTTATTTGCACTGGTGGCGATCTTTGATGCCCAGTGTATGTAATCTGCTGTCTACTTGTGCTTTATTATCATAGTGGCGAACTTTGATGCCCAGTGGATGTAATATGCCATAATTTCTTTATTGTATAGTCTAGGTTTTTTCTTATTCACGATGCTGCAGTTATTTTACCGTATACATATCCTGTCTTTGCAGTAAACCAGCCAAATCGTAAAATTATGGTACATAATCGGGCCGTCATGCAATCACGATGTAGGTTGGGCCTAAAACGTGTCGAACAGCTCACGGGCCGGCAGCAGCCCGAAATGAACCCCGGCCCATGATTGTGCGAATCAAATCACGGGCTTTTAACAGGCCAAAATTGTCTCGGTCCTTGTTTGGCCCAATCAGATATCGGCTGCGAGCAGGCCGGATGCAAACCGGGCCATAGTTAGGCCCAACTATATGACAGGCTTTTAACATGCCGAAATTAATATAGGGCCGAAATGTTAAACGGGCCCTTAACGTGCCAAAACTAATATCAGGCCGAATTACTAAGTGGGCCTTTAGCAAGTGGGCCCAAAAGTATAGTGTCCAGTTGACGGGCCGAATCTGATATGGGCCATAATTGAGCCCAAAGCCTCTTAAAGGGCCGGACCTGATCTGGGCCGTAATTTGGCCCGGAACATGGTAGGCTTTTAACGGGCTGGATCTCATATGGGCCATTATTAGGCCCGGAGCATGGCATGCCATTAATGGACCGAATCAAATATGGGCCGTCATTTGGCCCAAAACATGGCAGCTAGTTAATGGGCCGGCCTACTAGGGTCCTAAAAATCTTGTGGGCCTACAGCTGGGCCGACCAATTATTGTCGGCGAAATCTCGTGGGCCTTTAGCTGGGCCGGCCCATTATGATCTGCAAGAATCTTGTGGGCCTTTACCTAGGCCGGCCCATTATGGCACACAAAAATCTTGTGGGCCTTTACCTGGGCCGGCCCATTATGGCCCGCAAAATCTTGTGGGCCTTTAGCTGGGCCAGCACATTATGGTCCGCAAAATCTCGTGGGCCTTTAGCTGGGCCGGCCCATTATGGTCCGCAAAATCTTGTGGGCCTTCAGTTGGGTCGGCCCATTTAAACTTGATGGGCCGGTCCACGTGTCAACATATCAAAGGCGTGTCTCGCCCATTGAATGAGTGACACCTGTGCCAACGCGGACCTGACACGTGTCTCCTCCAGCCAATGATGATTTTACACATGGAAAATCCCCATTGGTCGGGGCTGTTAACGGGTTATCGGATCCAAAACTCGACCCGATAGCTTAACGACGTTCCGTTACGGTGGATGCCACGTGTCGGTCACCCTTGACGAAAGCACTTCTGTGACGCGCGATTTATCGTCATGGAAGTGGACACTTCCGTGATGATAATTTTGGTAATGTCATGGAACACTTCTATGACAGCACATGTATACCTATCTTGATTCTGTCATAAAATCATCATGATTGTACATGCATGACAGAAAACGCGACCTACTGTGACAAAGACGTACCATCACAAAAGTGTATTTTTTTGTAGTGTATCGATATCTCATGGTGGTCAACCATTTATGGCTTCTCCTGCAGGAAATGGGTCTAGGCTTCATTCTCACCGTATGTCCTACGATTGGCAACAACTGCCTTGTACAAGGGAAAATGATTATACCATTCTAAGGTTTAAACAAGACTTAATATCGTCGTCTCTATACTATAGGTAAGTCACTCAGATTTACCATCCCATATAGCAAGGCGAATAATAAGAGTAAGTCGGTATAGTGATCAATCCATCCCGCACCCAAATCATTACCTTGCACATGGTTTAGCGAATCTCGCATTCTAACACTCGGTCATCCTCTCAAGCATTGCAGAATTTCTCTTGTCGACGAACCAAATTTGGATAAATCCATTGATTCTGCAAGCCAAACAAACATCTATCATTTCTTCAGAACTCTTAGGTTTTGCGTTACTCTATAAGATCGTCTGCCGATAAACGTAACTTCTTCTAGGGTTTTTCCTTCAGCAAGAGTGTGCTTGCTCCTTGGCAGGTCCTGGGGCCTGTGGGTTATGGCCCATCTCATTACTTGTAAACCTTGAGCTCATCCTAGGGGCAACTGATTATTTTCCAAACATCCAGCTTCCTGGCATTCTTAAATCCATCCGATTGTACTGTCTCCCTTCCTTCTATTTGTACCAAACTGAGGCGTGATTACTCAGATTCATCATGGAGTTACAATTGCTCCATATTACCAACATTATACCTCCTTTATATCCAATAGTACTTCATCCCTCCATATTATTGGGGTATACCACATATCGAGATAAAACTCGTACTTATTTTGTCCGTAGTCCACTCCATGGAATTTCATTATCCTTTCCAGAGGTCAAGTGTCCTCACAGGGTACTACCACCCTTGAAATGCACAAATTCATCCATAGACCATATTTCTCATACCCTCGAAATGGTCAAAATCTCTCTCCATAGAGTAACAACTCATAAAATCCAAATCAGTACCAACGGGGCTAACTTTATTGATTCTCCAATTATTACAACCTCCTGCATTTCCATTACATGCCTCAACTCAACACCTCAATATAAAGGAAATGTTCCCACTGCTACTACTATATTTCTCACTGACAAAACTGATTATCACAAGTCTCCTTCTCCTTGGGACAATCTCTGGCAAAGTGCCCTGCTTCATTACAACAAAAACATATTACTTCTGACAAGTCTCGAGGTTTCCTTTTTGGGCAACTGCTGGAGTAGTGCCCTGACTCCTTGTACCTGAAACAGGTGATATGTCTCAGGTCCTTCCTGTAGTCCAATCTACTTCTCTTCCTGGACTTTTCTGTTCCAATCAGGGCTTGTATTTCCTGTGGGTCATACTCTACTTCCTCCGTCGGGAATTCTACTAGATCCCCATTCATACAATTCTGGGAGATGTGTCCTTCTTCTCCACATGAATAGCAAGGCTTGTTGCAGGGTTTAATTGGGTCTTCTGCGGGTGTGTCCTCCACCTCTTCCTTCATCATAGATTCTTCTAAAATTTCCATGAGGGCTCCTTTCATTGCTTATTTCTTCTGCTGGATGGTTCTTTGTACCATGGAGTAAATGTGACACTGAGCAGGGTAGTGGGTAGTCCCTTCACACAAGAAACAAGTGATCTGCCTAGTTGGGCATTCTTCAGCTGGGTGACTTCCTTCACAATTAGGGCATTCATCCCTGTGTTCTTTATGGTTGTGTCCTATTTCTCCACAAGGCTTGCATGCACAAGGTTTCTTCATATCCTTTCCAGAAGGCTTCAATTTCTAGGACACAAACCGAGACTTTAGCAAAGTCAACTTAAAATCTTTCCAAGTGGGTACTCCTTGCCATCCATTGATGGTTTGGTACATCCTCCACCAAGTAGCAGCACCTCTTTCAAATCACTGAAGAGCATGCTAGGTCATATCCTTTCCAACTATAGGGTTATTCTTCGTATGATCTTCCATGTTCTGAATCCATCGATCTGTCTCCAATTGACTTATCGGTCCAGAAAGTATGAGTTCATCTCCATTCATCCTTTATTGGGTCCAAGGGTTTTTGGGGTGAGAGAGAGATAGGCAGGGATACACACCCAAACAATAGTTTTGAAAAGACAGATTTTATTTTGTGGCTGTCGGAAAAACAACAAACAAATGACAACTCACAAACGTCGCATCTAACGTAAGTATATAACAGGGGTTTGGTCTTCTGAAGGTCAATAAATCTTCAAAGTCATCAAACTCCTCAAGTCTTGTTCATGTCTCCGATGGCTTCTTCCGATCATGCTTGTCCTTCTCAAGTTCTTTTGCCAGATCATCTCTGTTGACGTGAAGTCTCTCATGACGTCCTTTAATATTTCTAGAGTTGCATTCAAACTTCTGTTTTTCAACATCCTTGGCATGAACCATGGTCCCACTATCCTTCAGTTCCTGACGAATCTCTGGTGTCTCGAGTTTTTGCTCCACTAGCTTGGCTACTTTCAGCTTCTGGGTCTTGAGTTTTTCACGAAATGCTTCCTTGTCAAGTACAGCTTCCTGAAGGTCCATCTTAAAATCCTTGATGAAATGTTCCAGATCCTGGTGATACACCAGCTAAGGTTAAAACCTCATCTTTCGCTGACAGATGCTCCATCAGCCTTCTACCGTCCAATCCTTCCGAAGACATGCATGTTTAACTCAGCATGGTGCCAATAGAATAAGCGGGCCATAACATCATGGATAGCCATGTCTATGCCCATGTCTCTGCCATGAGCTATCAGTCCATAGTTGATATCTCCTGCCTTAGTGTTTTCTTGACAAAACTTTGAATTTTAACACTCCATGTTCCGGTCTTTCTCCGACACATCTTGATCTCGAGTGTTGACAACTTCAATAGTCTGACTAATTCCATACGGGTAACTTTCCTAGGTCATACCACTCTAGAAATTCTTCATAGACTTCAAATTCTCCTAGTCTTTGAAGTCTTCAACCGTTGTAGTTTCCATTATAATGCACGGTAAATTCTCTTCATTCCAAAGTGGTCTCGGTTGCCCGATATCTTGTCCTTCTCGAAGTGGTCTCATCGGTCGAATCTTCGCGTGGTCAAAAGGGGAAAGGGGTATAGTCTAACTAAAAAGGGAATATCTGAATAAGATCAGAAGAGAAGAGAGGTAAAAGATCTTTTGAAAGTGAAGTTGTAGAGAATTTTTTTCCTATGGGCTTGCCAGTTTCTAGGGGTTACGTCCTACAATCAACATGTGCTCTGATACCATCTTGTAGCGACCCGACCTCAGACGGTCAAGTCTTTGTGCTTAAGTGCCATTTATGGATCGGTATTCTGACACACACAGTACTTGAGGATTTATAACAGAGGTAAATCATATGTATAAAGTAACGTAAATACTATTAGCTCAATCCATATAGCAGAAGTAACAAATGTTGTGGATTCCCATCAACACCAATGGCAAAGTTGAGTGTAGAAATCATTACCCTAACGTATCACTTACTCATCGTAAAATTCCTGCAACATGAGATGTTGCAGCCACAAAGGGTCAGTACATTGAATGTACCGGCAAATTCACACCATAGGATAATGATGAATAAAGGCTATCACTACATGCATATTTGGCTGGTGGAAAGGCTCTATGGTTATAATGTTTTTGCGAAAAGCCAATTTTTCCCTACATCAATGGAATACATTTTATTTAACTACAAAGTTGGTTGATAAATATTGAGAAGGTTCCTCCAACTCAATCCCAAAATAATAATCATTAACCCAATCAAATTAATTACATGAAGTGTTGATATCAACATGATATTCCAAGAACCAGATACTCAAGATGTCCATAACCGGGGACATGGCTAACCATGATTAGTTTGTACACTCTGCAGAGGTTTGCACACTTTTCCCCACAAGACTCGATCTTCTCCGTTGGATTTCTCACACTACATGATGTTTGAGAAACGGATGACCGAGACACAGTCTTTCAGAAGAATTAACTCTCTACTCTGGATAGACTATACCACCTACAACCCACTACCTGCTAGTATATCTCTTCAAGAGCTTCACACAACTTAGTCAACTATACTAGAGCCCATAATAGCTTGTGGCTGCACACGGAAGTTTCTAGCATGAAATATCTCAGTTACCTTTGAGCCTCGGTGGCGGACCGTAGGATTATCACACGGGTAATCCGGGATATCCTAGGACAACACTGGATTCTCCAGGTGCCCAAAAAGCAATCCACCCATATGTGTATTAAAGTTGCCACCTTAAGTTGAACCATTAATTAATAACCTCACATCTGTCATGGTTTCACTCAAACCCAATCCACGTCTACAAGCATAGCATAGCAATATAAGAAATACGTAGAAGTAACTCCCGAGGGTTTGATAATAACAGGGCAATAGGTTCTACCTCATCAACTACTTCCCAACCCACATGTTAATCGCATCCTAATCATGCAATGTTTGAGGATTGGAGCTAATGCATAAAAACTGGGTGATAAAAGGTATGATCAAAGTGTGAACTTTTTGTGTACTATTGATGAAGATGATTCACACTCATAACTCTTGATAGTTCTACTCGTCACACTCCGTTCAATCTATCGTGAGCAAGCAATAGTAACCACACATAAGCAATCACTCAAAAGATCGGGAAGAATGAAGGAGACAGTTCGGAAAACATCAAAACCAAGCAAATAACTCTTGCAACATAAAACAATTTCTAACAGTACCAAAATTATGTGAATTTGGCCTTATCAGAATGTTTAGGTCAAGAGCTTCGATTGCAAAGAAATCAACTAAATCGGAGTTCAAAACTCAAGTTATTTTCATAAGAAGTTTGAATAAGAATCTGAACAAAATTTGAAATTTGAAAATTTCAAAAATTTGATGTGACAGGTTCACTGGATAGGTTAAAACAAGACGAAGCTATAGGCGATGATTTCATCTAATTTGGATAAACGAGTAAAAAGTTATGGCTATTTAAAAAATCAGGGCCAAACTGTTTTACGGAAGAAAAATAGCTACGGCTAAGGTCTAATGTATAAATACGTAGACTAATTGATAATCTAATTATTCTATCGTATTAGTATAGAAATAATAAACTACAAAAGTATATAAAAGACAAAGAAACATACCTTTATAAGGCAGAGAAAAGACGACTTTGGAGACAAGAGACAATTTCCAGAAGTTGCGTCGAAGAGGAGAAATATATTTTTCTTAAATGAATCTAGTCAAACCAAAATATTGATTTAACCCGAATCAGATGATTTTTGGAGGCTATATGGGTCTATATTTATAGGTGGAAAATATGTTTAAGGGTCAAAGGCTAGGCAATGTGGGACTAAACATAGACGAAAATATACGAAACAGAGAAGAAAAAGGATAACGCCTCACACGGGCCTAAAGGCCTCGGCCGGCCGCGCGCCGTACACGGGCTGCATTTTTTCTTTTCGAAGTCTATTTTTTCTTTCTGAAATTTGTTTCACAAAAAAACTAAACATTAACGAAAATAAAATTAAAAAAAGACAAAAGAAAACAAAAGAAAAATGGGCCAGCCTGCTGCTATGCTACGCATGTGGGCGGCGGTTAGTTCCAGGCGCACGCGTAGATTTTTTTTCTTTTTTTATATAGAAACAAAAAAGAAAACCGGATAATGATAATAAAATAAAATTTTATATAGGCATATTATATATCAAAATTTTCAGAAAAAGATTTTATACAACATGAACAATTCTCTAGTGCCAAATAAAATTCACAAAAATTCAAATAATTCAAATAGTGCTACTTCTACAATAAAACCCAATAAAAATCATTTTAGAAATACCAATTTTTGTGAAAATTATTTTAGAAATACCAATTCAAATAATTATTTCAAAATTATTTCTCTCCAATTTTCTGATGTAGGGAAACATTTTACCCTATTTTCCATTATTTTATTTTTGGAGAAAAATAATTTGAATAAAACCCAAATAACTCCAAATTGAAAATAATTTCAAACGGACTTTAAATTTGATCCTTTTAAACTTCCAACTCGTATTTCATATATTTTGAAGAAGTCATTTTATCTTCTCTCATGAAATCATTGAGTTGCTTAAAGTTTCTAAATTTGAAATATTTCCAAATAAAATTCAAATCTTTTCAAAAACCCCTTTTTATTTAATTAAATGGAAGAAGTCATATCATCTTCTCTCGAGGGTTTTGTATTTGAAAAGAATTTGAGTTCATGGAGATCAAAATGCAAAAAGGTGAAAGTTTGGGAAAGTCCTTTGATTCCCTCTCATTTAACTTTCAAAAAGTTTCGAATTTCACTCAGTCAATCATACAGCAATCAAACAAACAATCAATCTATCTATTTATTATAACATTCCAAAATTTAGAATTTTGGGATGTTACAAAATGTCACAATGTAACAAGGTGATTATAAAGATGCTCTACAGGTGTCTCCGAAGATGTTTGTTGGGTTGGCATACATCGAGATTAGGATTTGTCACTCTGAATATCAGAGAGGTATCTCTGGGCCCTCTCGGTAATGCACATCACTATAAGACTTGCAAGAAATGTGACTAATGAGTTAGTTACGGGATGATGCATTACGAAACGAGTAAAGAGACTTGCTGGTAACGAGATTGAACTAGGTATGATGATACCGACGGTCGAATCTCGGGCAAGTAACATACCGATGACAAAGGGAATAACGTATGTTGTTATTGCGGTTTGACCGATAAAGATCTTCGTAGAATATGTAGGAACCAATATGGGCATCCAGGTTCCGCTATTGGTTATTGACTGGAGAAGTGTCTCGGTCATGTCTACATAGTTCTCAAAGCCATAGGGTCCGCACGGTTAACGTTCGATGATGATTTGTATTATGAGTTATGTGTTTTTGGTGACCGAAGTTTGTTCAGAGTCCCGGATGAGATCACAGACTCGACGAGGAGTCTCTAAATGGTCGAGAGGTAAATATCGACATATTGGAAAGTAGTATTCGGACACCGAAAGGGTTCCGGAGTGTATCGGGTACATACCGGAGTACCGGAGGAGTTACCGAAACCCCCCGGGGAAAGATATGGGCCATATGGGCCATAGGAGGGAGGCTAACCAGCCCACAAGGGGCTGGTGGCCCCCCACAAGGAAGGAGGCCGAATTGGAGTAGGTAAGGGGGCGCCACCCCCCTTTCGTTCTCCTACTCCCTCTCCTTTCCCCTTTCCTCCCTCCATGAGAAGGAAAAGAAGGGGGGGGCGAATCCTACTAGGACTCCCCCCTTATGGCGCGACCCTAGGGCCGGCCTCCTCCCTCTCCCTCCTTTATATACGTGGGCAGGACACCCCTTGGAGACACAACAATTGTTCCAAGCCGTGTGCGGCGTCTCTCCCCGCAGTTTGTTCCTTCGGTCATAGCGTCGTAGTGCTTAGGCGAAGCCCTGCATGGATCACATAACCATCACCGTCACCACGCCGTCGTGCTGACGAAACTGTTCCTCGACCCTCTGCTGGATCAAGAGTTCGAGGGACGTCATCGAGCTGAACGTGTGTAGACTTCAGAGGTTCCGTATGTTCGGTACTTGATCGGTTGGATCACGAAGTCGTTCGACTACATCAACCGCCTTAATCTAATGCTTCTGCTTTCGGTCTACGAGGGTACGTGGACACTCTCTCTCTGTCTCGTTGCTATGTATCTCCTAGATAGATCTTGCGTGATCGTAGGATTTTTTTTAAATTGCATGCTACGTTCCCCAACACTTTTTGCTTCCTGTTTTTGAGTGTTAGCACAATTATGTTACTGTTATGATTGTGTTTTTTATGTTTTATTTAGTGTTTGTGCCAAGTAAAGCCTTTAGGATCTTCTTGGGTGATAGTTGTTTGTTCTTGCTGAAAAACAGAAACTTTTGCGCTCATGAAAATAATTCTCATTTTTAATAAGAGAGCTATAAAATACCCATTCCACTTGTAGTAGATCAATATACAAATTTCTCAGGTCTTCCTAATTTTTCAGAATTTTTGGAGTTACAGAAGTATTCGAAATAGTTAGATTGCTACAGACTGTTCTGTTTTGACATATTCTGTTTTCTTTGCGTTGTGTGCTTACTTTGATGGCTCTATGGTTTTCTTTGATGAGTTTTTGCCATAGAAAAGTTGGAATACAATTGATATAATGCAAGAACAAAATATGAATTGGTTTAATACAACACTTATTGTAGTGATTTATTTTCTTATACTAACGGATATCACGAGGGTTTTGTTGAGTTTTGTGTGATTGAAGTTTTCATGTTTTGGGTTATCTTATGATGGATGAAGGAATAAGGAGTAGAAGAGCCTAAGATTGGGGATGCCCTGGCATCTCAAGCTGTTATCCAAAAATGAGCAACCAACTAAGCTTGGGGATGCCCCCGAGTGGCATCCCCTCTTTCTTCTAATGACCATCGGTATTTTAATCGAAGCTATATTTTTATTCATCACATACTATGTGTTTTCCTTGGAGCGCCTTGTATGATATGGGTCTTTGCTTGTTTTATTTTGTGTTTTAAGTCTTGATCCCTTCTGGACACACCTATTTGAGAGAGCCAAAATTATGGCATGACTTGTTAGAATTGCTCTCTATGCTTCAATTAAATTTTTATGAGCTATGGACTTGCTCTAGTGCTTCACTTATATCTTTTTGAGCACAGTGTGCTTTAGTATTTTTTTAAAGAAATTCTCTCTTGCTTCACTTAGATTTATTTGAGAATTAGTAAAATTTTCAAGAAATTCTCTCTTGCGCCATTTAAATTATTTTGAGAGAAAGAAAATTATGCTCATCATCTTCACTTATATTTGTTTGAGCTTATGAAAAGCAACACATGAAAATTAGTCCCAAAGTGATAGATATCCAAGAAGAATATAATAAAAACTTTCATGAAGATCATTGGACAAAATAAACTTGATTATTAGTAATAGTTTTGAGATATGATGATGTGATATGTGAGTTATGTTGATGAGTAATTATGCTTTATTAAGAATACTGGTGTTAAGGTTTGGATTCCCTATGCAAGCACGAAAGTCAATAGTCATGCAATGAAATTATATCCTACTTGTGGTGCATTACTTAGTGTTAATTATGCTTAATGCTCACTTATGGGATTATCCGTTTATTGGTTGGTCGCTTCTCAATCTTTTGCTAGCCTTCATTTTGCACTAAGTATGATCTCTACTTGTGCATCCAAAATCCTTTAAACCAGTTTTGCCACATGAGTCCACTATATCTACCTATATGCGGTATTCTTTTGCCGTTCTAAGAAAATTTGTATGTGCCATCTCTAATTTTCAAAATAAACTTCTCTTTTTTGTGTTCGTTTCTCTCGTGGAACGGTCAGGGGTGGCTAATATTTTCCATGCTAGATGTGTTATTCTCACGATGAGTGTTTCTTCACTTGTCATTGCACGAGACTAAGGCAAAGGTATTAGGGATTCCCAGTCCCGAAATGAAAAATGAATTTACTTTATGTTGTCAAATAATAAATTACTTGGAAAGTGTTGGTATGGAGGGCAACCGTGGATACGGCTATCCATGAAAGTGAAAATATGGTGGAAAAAGGAATAAACTTTATTTTCTCTTTGGAAACCGCCTATGATATATCTAAGCATGGAAAGTATTGAGAACTCTAAGTCATTTTTAATTGGTGGGATGGATACACCTCCCAAAATGTTTTTATCTCTAAGTTTTTCTCTTTGAGCTCTGGCATCCCTACTTCCCTCTGCGAAGGGCCTTTCTTTTACTTTATGCAATTTTTTTGAATTTGAGTCTCCATCTTCCCTTATAAAAGCACCAACTAGGAGGCAATATGATCGTACTTGAGTATTGGGTCTAGCTAATATGCAAGTGTGTTTCATGAATGGATCAATGGTTGAGCATCATGGGCTAGGGATAACTTATTTTAGCGTTGATATTTTGAAAGACATAGTTGCTTGTTGATATGCTTGAGTATTTAAATTATCATGTCAAAACCATACTATTGCTTTGAATCACATAAAAGTCCAAATGTCCATGCTATAAAGAGAATAATATGATATGACATGTTAGGCAGCATTCCACATCAAAAATTCTGTTTTTATCACTTACCTACTCAAGGACAAGTAGGAGTTAAGCTTGGGGATGCTGATACGTCTCCAACGTATCTATAATTTTTGATTGTTCCTGATATGTCTCCATCATATCTATAATTTTTTATTGGTCCATGCCAATATTCTACAACTTTTATATACTTTTGGCAACTTTTTATACTATTTTTAGGGACTAACATATTGATCCAGTGCCTAGTGCCAGTTCCTGTTTGTTGCATGTTTTTTGTTTCGCAGAAAATCCATATAAAATGGAATCCAAACGGAATAAAAACGGACGGAGAATATTTTTGGAATATTTTTGAAATATTGGAAAAGAATCAACGTGAGAAGGTACCCGAGGGGGCCACAAGGCAGGGGGGCGTGCCTGCCCCCCTGGGCGCGCCCCTGACCCTCATGGGCCTCCATAAGGCAGTTGCTGCTCTTCTTTCGCCGCAAGAAAGCTAATATACAGATATAGATCGTGTCCAAAATTCAGCCCAATCGGAGTTACAGATCTCCGGGAATATAAGAAACGGTGAAAGGGCAGAATCGAGAACGCAGAAAAAGAGAGAGACAGAGAGACAGATCCAATCTCGGAGGGGCTCTCGCCCCTCCAATGCCATGGAGGCCATGGACCAGAGGGGAAACCCTTCTCCCATCTAGGGAGATGGTCAAGGAAGAAGAAGAAGAAGAAGGGGAGCTCTCTCCCCCTCTCTCCCGGTGGCGCCGGAACGCCGCCGGGGCCATCATCATCACCGCGATCTATAACAACACCTTCATCATCTTCACCAACATCTCCATCACTTTCCCCCTCTATCTACAACGGTCCACTCTCCCGCAAGCCGCTGTACCCTCTACTTGAACATGGTGCTTTATGCTTCATATTATTATCCAATGATGTGTTGCCATCCTATGATGTCTGGGTAGATTTTTGTTGTCCTAACGGTGGTTGATGAATTGCTATGATTGATTTAATTTGCTTGTGGTTATATTGCTGTCCTTTGGTGCCCATCATATGAGCACGCGCGTGGATCACACCATAGGGTTAGTTGTATGTTGATAGGACTATGTATTGGAGGGCAAGAGTGACAGAAGCTTCAACCTAGCATAGAAATTGATGCATACGGGATTGAAGGGGGACCAATATATCTTAATCCTATGGTTGGGTTTTACCTTAATGAACGTTAGTAGTTGCAGATGCTTTCTAATAGTTCCAATCATAAGTGCATAGAATTCCAAGTCAGGGATGACATGCTAGCAGTGGCCTCTCCCACATAAAACTTGCTATCGGTCTAGTAAAGTAGTCAATTGCTTAGGGACAATTTCGCAACTCCTACCACCACTTTTCCACACTCGCTATATTACCTTTATCGTTACTTTATCTAAACAGCCCCTACTTTTTATTTAAGTGCACTTTATATTCTTGCAAACCTATCCAAAAACATCTACAAAGTACTTCTAGTTTCATACTTGTTCTAGGTAAAGCGAACGTTAAGCGTGCGTAGAGTTGTATCGGTGGTCAATAGAACTTGAGGGAACATTTGTTCTACCTTTAGCTCCTCGTTGGGTTCGACACTCTAACTTATCGAAAGAGGCTAGAATTGATCCCCTGTACTTGTGGGTTATCAAGACCTTTTTCAGGCACCGTTGCCGGGGAGTTATAGCGTGGTGTGAATATTCTCGTGTGTGCTTGTTTGCTTTATCACTAAGTAATTTTTATTTGTTGTTCTAAGTTGTTCTCTATCTTTAGTTATGGATATGGAACATGAAATACAAAAAAATATAGGTGTACCTGCTACTCATGGAGATGGGGAACCTCCTAAAACCCTCGATGCTGGTTATGTGAAAAATATTATGTACTACTTTGATAATACCGAGAAAATCCCATTCAATTATGTAATGGGAGACACGTTGGATCAATGTGAATACTTTCGGGATTATCGCTTGACTCAAAAAGGGAAACTATTATGGGATCAAATTCATATGTTGCATTGGTATGCTCAGGAACTATGCTTGAGATATGACTATACTTGTTGCTCTAGGATGAAGGCTCCACACCTTCCCTTTTTATGCAAATTTAATGATGATAAAACCTTGGCTTCTTATGCTAATGGTATATATGATTACTATGATGTGGAACAAATAGAAGAATTTTTTGCTTTTATGGGTGCTTATGAAATTGAATCTTTGTTTAAAGAGTGTGAAAATTTTGATGATTCAGTTTATAGACCTGAAAATTTAGCTATCCTTAAATATTGCTATGAGAATTATGAATTCAATTCCAATATTGATGATTTTATTGAGAGAGTCTCCGCTGTCCAAGAAGAGACTAATATTTTGCAGGAGTCTATGGAAGAAGAAATTGATGAAACTGTGAGCTCATTGGATGAAAAGGATGAGGAGGAGAGCGAAGAACAAAAGGAGGAAGAGCGGATTGATCACCTGTGCCCACCTTCTAATGAGAGTAACTCTTCAACTCATACATTGTTTAATTTCCCTTCGTGCTTACCGAAGGATGATTGCTATGATGATTGTTATGATCCCGTTGATTCTTTTGAAATATCCGTTTTTGGTGATGCTTGATTGCTTGCTATGCTTGTGGCCAAGATGCCAATATGAATTATGCTTATGGAGATTAAATTGCTATAGTTCCTTATGTTACACATGAAATTGTTGCTATTGCACCCACACACGATAGTCCTATTATCTATTTGAATTTTCCCGACTACACTATATCGGAGAAGTTTGCCCTTATTAAGGATTATATTGATGGGTTGCGTCTTACTATTACACATGATGATTTTGATAGATATGATATGCATGTGCTTGCTTCTCCTACTTGCAATTATTATGAGAGAGGAACTATACCTTCACCTCTCTATGTTTCCAATATGATAAAATTGCAAGAAACTGTTTATACTATGCATTGGCCTTTACTTTGTGTGCATGAATCGTTCTTTTATGACATGCCGATGCATAGGAAGAGAGTTAGACTTCATCATTACATGATATATGTTACTTTGTGCCCACTACTAAATTACAAATCATTGTTAATTAAAATTGGCTTTGATATACCTTGGGATCCGGGTGGATCCATTACTTGAGCACTATATGCCTAGCTTAATGGCCTTAAAGAAAGCTCTGCCAGGGAGACAACCCAGAAGTTTTCGAGAGTCATTTATTTCTGTTGTGTGCTTTTATAAGGTTTAAAAATAAAAATAATGTGCCAAGGTTTGCCTTTAGGATGTTTTAGATTGCTTGTTGGTTTGTGCGGTGCAGGACAGAAACTTTGGCTGTAGTGTGCGATTTTACATTTTTTACTAGAACGACAAACGGTTCTGAAACTTTTTGCACTGTATTTCTATACAATTTTTTTATTTTTAATAATTTTGGTAGAATTTTTGGAGTACCATAGGTATGGTGAATGTTCATATTATTACAGACTGTTCTATTTTAGACAGATTCTGTTTTTGATGCATGGTTTGCTTGTTTTGATGAAACTATTGATTTATATCAGTGGATTAAGCCATGGAGAATTTATATTACAGTAGCTACAATGCAAAAACAAAATATGAATTGGTTTGCAGCAGTACTTAGAATAGTGATTTGCTTTATTATACTAACGGATCTTACCGAGTTTTCTGTTGAGTTTTGTGTGGATGAAGTGTTCGAAGATCGAGGAGGTCTCGATGTGAGAAGAAGGAAGAGAGGCAATAGCTCAAGCTTGGGGATGCCCGAGGCACCCCAAGTAAATATTCAAGGAGACTCAAGCGTCTAAGCTTGGGGATGCCCCGGAAGGCATCCCATCCTTCTTCAACAAGTATCGGTATGTTTTCGGATTCGTTTCGTTCATGCGATATGTGTAAATCTTGGAGCGTCTTTTGCATTTAGCTTTCATTTTTATTTTATGCACCATGCTGGTATGAGATAGTCCTTGGTTGATTTATAGAATTCTCTTTGCACTTCACTTAAATCTTTTGAGTATGTCTTTATAGAATGCTTCATGTGCTTCGCTTATATCATTTGAAGTTTCGATTGCCCGTTTCTCTTCACATAGAAAACCGCCATTTGTAGAATGCTCTTTTGCTTCACTTATATTTGTTAGAGCGTGGGAATATCTTTTGTAGAAAGACTTAAACTCTCTTGATTCACTTATATCTATTTAGATAGATGACAGGAATTGGTCATTCACTTGGTTAGTCATAAAATCCTACATAAAACTTGTAGATCACTGAATATGATATGTCTGATTCCTTGCAATAGTTTTGCGATATAAAGGTGGTGATATTAGAGTCGTGCTAGTTGAGTAATTGTGAAATTGAGAAATACTTGTGTTGAGGTTTGCAAGTCCCGTAGCATGCACGTATGGTGAACCGTTATGTAACGAAGTTGGAGCATGAGGTATTTATTGATTGTCTTCCTTATGAGTGGCGGTCGGGGACAAGCGGTGGTATTTTCCAACTAATCTATCCCCCTAGGGGAATGCATAGTAGTACATTGCTTTAAGGGCTAATAAACTTTTGCAATAAGTATATGAGTTCTTTATGACTAATGTGAGTCCATGGATTATACGCACTCTCACCCTTCCATCATTGCTAGCCTCTTCGGTACCGTGCATTGCCCTTTCTCACCTCGAGAGTTGGTGCAAACTTCGCCGGTGCATCCAAACCCCGTGATACGATACTCTCTATCACACATAAACCTCCTTATATCTTCCTCAAAACAGCCACCATACCTACCTATCATGGCATTTCCATAGCCATTCCGAGATATATTGCCATGCAACTTCCATCATCATCATATACATGACTTGAGCATTTATTGTCATATTACTTTGCATTATCGTAAGATAGCTAGCATGATGTTTTCATGGCTTGTCCGTTTTTTGATGTCATTGCTATGCTAGATCATCGCACATCCCGATACACTGCTGGAGGCATTCATATAGGGTCATATCTTTGTTCTAGTAACGAGTTGTAATATCGAGTTGTAAGTAAATAAAAGTGTGATGATCATCATTATTAGAAAATTGTCCCATGTGAGGTTATAAAAAAAGGCCAAAGAAGCCCAAATAAAAAAAGAGGCCAAAGAAGCCCACCAAAAAAACAAAAAAACAGAAAAAATGAGAGAAAAAGAGAGAAGGGACAATGTTACTATCCTTTTACCACACATGTGCTTTAGAGTAGCACCATGTTCTTCATATAGAGAGTGTCTTGAGTTATCACTTTCATATACTAGTGGGAATTTTCATTATAGAACTTGGCTTGTATATTCCGATGATGGGCTTCCTCAAATGCCCGAGGTCTTCATGAGCAAGCAAGTTGGATGCACACCCACTTAGTTTTAGTTTGAGCTTTCATACACTTATAGCTCTAGTGCATCCGTTGCATGGCAATCCCTACTCCTCGCATTGACATCAATTGATGGGCATCTCCATAGCTTGTTGATTAGCTGCATCGATGTGAGACTTTCTCCTTTTTTATCTTCTCACACAAACCTCCATCATCATATTCTATTCCGCCCATAGTGCTATGTCCATGGCTTGCGCTCATGTATTGCGTGAGGGTTGAAAAGGCTAAAGCGCATTAAAAAGTATGAACCAATTGCTCGGCTTGTCATCGGGGTTGTGCATGATTTGAATGCTTTGCGTGGTGAAGATGGAGCATAGCCAGACTATATGATTTTGTAGGGATGAGCTTTCTTTGGATATGTTATTTTGATAAGACATAATTGCCTGGTTAGTATGCTTGAAGTATTATTGTCTTAATGTCAAATGATAGACTATTGCTTTGAATCACTCATGTATTAATATTCATGCCATGATTAGATACTTGATCAAGATTATGCTAGGTAGCACTCCACATCAAAAATTATCCTTTTTATTATTTACCTACTCGAGGACGAGCAGGAATTAAGCTTGGGGATGATGATACGTCTCTGTCGTATCTATAATTTTTGATTGTTCCATGCCAATATTCTACAACTTTTATATACTTTTGGCAACTTTTTATACTATTTTTGGGGACTAACATATTGATCCAGTGTCCAGTGCGAGTTCCTGTTTGTTGCATGTTTTTTGTTTTGTGGAAAATCCATATCAAACGGAGTCCAAACGGAATAAAAAAGTACGGAGAACATTTTTGGAATATTTGTGAAATATGAGAAAAGAATCAAGGCGAGAAGGTGCCCGAGGGGGCCACGAGGCAGGGGGGCGCCCCTGACCCTCGTGGCCCCCCTGTAAGGAGGTTGCTGCTCTTCTTTTGCCGCAAGAAAGCTAATATCCGGATAGAGATCATGTCCAAAATTCAGCCCAATCGGAGTTACGGATCTCCAGGAATATAAGAAACGCTGAAAGGGCGGAATCGAGAACGCAGAAACAGAGAGAGACAGAGAGACAGATCCAATCTCGGAGGGGCTCTCGCCCCTCCCATGCCACGGAGGCCATGGACCAGAGGGGAAACCCTTCTCCCATCTAGGGAGAAGGTCAAGGAAGAAGAAGAAGAAGGGGGGCTCTCTCCCCCTCTCTCCCGGTGGCGCCGAAACACCGTCGGGGCCATCATCATCACCGTGATCTACACCAACACCTCCATCATCTTCACCAACATCTCCATCAACTTCCCCCCTCTATCTACAGCGGTCCACTCTCCCGCAACCCGCTGTACCCTCTAATTGAACATGGTGCTTTATGCTTCATATTATTATCCAATGATGTGTTGCCATCCTATGATGTATGAGTAGATTTTCGTTGTCCTATCGGTGGTTGATGAATTTCTATGATTGATTTAATTTGCTTGTGGTTATGTTGCTGTCCTTTGGTTCCCATCATATGAGCACGCGCGTGGATCACACCATAGGGTTAGTTGTATGTTGATAGGACTATGTATTGGAGGGCAAGAGTGACAGAAGCTTCAACCCACCATAGAAATTGATGCATACGGGATTGAAGGGGGACCAATATATCTTAATGCTATGGTTGGGGTTTACCTTAATGATCGTTAGTAGTTGCGGATGCTTGCTAATAGTTCCAATCATAAGTGCATAGAATTCCAATTCAGGGATGACATGCTAGCAGTGGCCTCTCCCACATAAAACTTGCTATCGGTCTAGTAAAGTAGTCAATTGCTTAGGGACAATTTCGCAACTCCTACCACCACTTTTCCACCCTCGCTATATTACCTTTATCGTTACTTTATCTAAACAGCCCCTACTTTTAATTTACGTGCACTTTATATTCTTGCAAACCTATCCAAAAACATCTACCAAGTACTTCTAGTTTCATACTTGTTGTAGGTAAAGCGAACGTTAAGCGTGCGTAGAGTTGTATCGGTGGTCGATAGAGCTTGAGGGAACATTTGTTCTACCTTTAGCTCCTCGTTGGGTTCGACACTCTTACTTATCGAAAGAGGCTACAATTGATCCCCTATACTTGTGGGTTATCAGTTCCATGCTATTATATTATCAATCTTGGATGTTTTATAATCATTCTATAGTCATTTTTTATCATTTTTGGTATTAACCTATTGACATAGTGCCAAGTACCAGTTGTTGGTTTTTCCATGTTTTTTACATCACAGAAAATCAATATCAAACGGAGTCCAAACGCAATGAAACTTTACGGAGATTTTTTTGGACCAGAAGGAACATAATGGGCCTTGGCTGTGCCTAGGGGGTGCTCCGAGGAGAGCACAACCCACCCGGGCGCGCCAGGAGGCTCAGGCGCGCCCTGGTGGGTTGTGCCCACCTCAGGTGCCCCCGGACTGCCTCTTTACTCTATAAATACCCCAATATTCCCAAAACCCTAGGGGAGTCGACGAAATATTCATCCAGCCACCGCAGATTCCGGAACCACCAGATCCAATCTAGACACCATCTCGGATGTGGTTCACCACCTCCATTGGTGCCTCTCCGATGATGTGTGAGTAGTTCTTTGTAGACCTTCGGGTCCGTAGTTAGTAGCTAGATGGCTTCCTCTCTCTCTCTCTCTCTCTCTCTCTCTCTCTCTCTCTCTCTCTTGATTCTCAATACAATGGTCTCTTGGAGATCCATATGATGTAACTCTTTTGCGGTGTGTTTGTTGGGATCCGATGAACTTTGAGTTTATGATCATATCTATCTCTTTTTATAACCATGAAAGTATTTGAGTTTCTTTGATATCTTTTATGCATGATTGCTTATAGGCTCGTATTTCTTCTCTGATATTTGGGTTTTGTTTGGCCAACTTGATCTATTTATCTTGCAATGGGAAGAGGTGCTTTGTAGTGGGTTTGATCTTACGGTGCTTGATCCCAGTGATAGAAGGGGAACCGACACCTATGTATCATTGCTACTAAGGATAAAACGATGGGGTCTATCTACATAGATAGATCTTGTCTACATCATGCCATCGTTCTTATTGCATTACTCTGTTTCTCCATTAACTTAATACACTAGATGCATGCCGGATAGCGGTCAATGTGTGGAGTAAGAGTAGTAGATGAAGGCAGGAGTCAGTCTACTAATCTTGGACGTGATGCCTATGTAATGATCATTGTCTGGATAGTGTCATGAGTATTTGAAGTTCTATCAATTTCCCAATAGTAATTTGTTCACTCACCGTTTGCTATTTGTCTCGAGGAAAGCCACTAGTGAAACCTACGGCCCTTGGGTCTCTTTCTCATATATTTGCCTTTGCGATCTACTTTTCCTTTGCATTTATTTTCAGATATATTAAACCAAAAATACAAAAATACCTTGCTGCAATTTATTCTTATTTATTTTATTTGGTGTTCGATCTATCAATCTACTACAAATTTACCTCACGCCCGTTTGCCTATTTTGAGGCGCCGCACCCCGGAAGGGATTGGCAAACCCTTTAACACATCGGGTTGCGAGAAGTTGTTATTTGTGTGCAGGTGCTGTTTACGTTGTGTTGCTTGGTTCTCATACTGGTTTGATAACCTTGGTTTGATATCTGAGGGAAATACCTACCGCCACTGTGCTGCATCATCCCTTCCTCTTTGGGGAAATACAGACATAGCTTCAAGCGACATCAGTATCCTTGACGTATTATTGTTTTTATTTCAATATTAAACTTTTTTTTGAATCTTACGAATCTGAACATTCATGCCACAATAAAGAGAATTACATGGATAAATATGTTAGGTAGCATTCCACATCAAAATTTCTATTTTTATCATTTACCTACTCGAGGAAGAAAAGGAATTAAGCTTGGGGATGCTTGATACGTCTTCAACATATCTATAGTTCTTTATTGTTCCATGCTATTATATTATCTATTTTTGATGTTTTATATGCATTAATATGCTATTTTATATGATTTTTGGGACTAATCTATTAACCTAGAGCACAGTGCCAGTTCCTATTTTTTTTCCTTGTTTTAGAGTTTCGCAGAAAAGGAATGCCAAATGGAATAAAACTTTTGCGATGATTTTTCTTGGACCAAAAGACACCCAGGAGACTTGGAGTGCAAGTCAGAAGAGCCACGAGGCGGCCACAAGGGTGGAGGGCGCGCCTAGGGGTGTGGGGCGTGCCCCCTACCTTGTGGGCCCCTCGGTGACCTCCTGACCTAGATCTTCCTCCTATATATTCTCATATACCCCAAAAACTTCCAGGGGAGCCACGAAACCACTTTTCCACCGCCGCAACCTTCTGTACCCATGAGATCCCATCTAGGGGCCTTTTCCGGCATCCTGCTGGAGGTTGATTCGATCACGGAGGGCTTCTACATCAACACCATTGTCTCTCTGATGAAGCGTGAGTAGTTTACCACAGACCTACAGGTCCATAGCAAGTAGCTAGATGGCTTGTTCTCTCTCTTTGATTATCAATACAAAGTTCTCCTCAATGTTCTTAGAGATCTATTCGATGTAATACTCTTTTACGGTGTGTTTGCCGAGATCCGATGAATTGTGGATTTATGATCAACTTATCTGTGAATATTATTTGAATCTTCTTTGAATTCCTATATGCGTGATTTGATATCTTTGCAAGTCTCGTCGAACTATCGATTTGGTTTGGCCAACTAGATTGGTTTTTCTTGCAATGGGAGAAGTGCTTAGCTTTGGGTTCAATCTTGCGGTGCTCGATCCTAGTGATAGAAGAGGAACCGAAAAATATTGTATTGTTGCCATAGAGGATAAAAAGATGGGGTTTTCATCATATTGCTTGAGTTAATTCGCTACATCATGTCATCTTACTTAAAGTGTTACTCTGTTCTTATGAACTTAATAGCGGTCGATGTGTGGAGTAATAGTAGTAGATGAAAAATCGGTTCGGTCTACTTGACACGTACGTGATGCCTATATTCATGATCATTGCCTTAGATATCGTCATAACTTTATGCTTTTCTATCAATTGCTCGGCAATAATTTCTTCACCCACCGCAATAATTTCTATCTCGAGAGAAGCCTCTAGTGAAACCTATGGCCCCTGAGTCTATTTTCCATCATATAAGTTTCCGATCTACACTTTTAATTTCCTATTTACTTTCTTCGCAATCTTTTACTTTCTGTTCCATAAACCCCAAAATACCAAAAACATTACTTTGCCGTTTATCTATCTCTATTAGATCTCACGTTGCAAATAATCGTGAAGGGATTGACAACCCCTTTATTGCGTTGGGTGGAATTTGGTGTTTGTTTGTGCAAGTATTCGGTGGCTTGCATGTTGTCTCCTACTGGATTGATACCTTGGTTCTCAAAACTGAGGGAAATACTTACTCTACTTTGCTGCATCACCCTTTCCTCTTCAAGGGAAAAACCAACGCAAGCTCAAGAGGTAGCACATATCAATCACGACACCAATAGTGCGTAAAAATGGTCTACCAAGAATAATTGGACATGATGGATTGCAATCAATATCAAGAACAATAAAATCTGTGGGCACATAATTCCTATTTGCAAGAATAATAACAACATTAATTCTTCCCATAGGCTTTTTAATAGTAGAATCCGCCAAGTGCAAATTTAAAGAACACTCTTCAATATCGGTAAGACCAAGCACATCACATAAAGATTTCAGAATTGTAGAAACACTAGCACCCAAGTCACACAAAGAAAAACACTCATAAATTTTAATCTTGACTTTGATAGTAGGTTCCCATTCATCATGCAATTTTCTAGGAATTGAAACATCTAATTCCAACTTTTCTTCCAAAGCTTTCATCATAGTATCAACAATATGTTTAGTAAAAGCTTTATTTTGTTCATAAGCATCGGGTGAATTTATCATGGATTGCAACAAAGAAATACAATCAATCAAAGAAGAACTATCATAATTAAAGTCTTTGTAATCCAAAAGAGTGGGTACATCACTAGCTAAAGTTTTGACCTCTTCAAACCCACTTTTATCAATTTTCTCAACAAGATTTTCACCCTCCGAATTATCGAGATGCCTTCTAGCTAAAGTTGACTCTTCTCCAGTCCCCTTTTCATCAATCTTAACTTTACTAAATGAGGAATCAATAGAAGAAACACCAATCATTTTAAGATCTTCATCACTTTTACCAAAGTAATCACTATAAAACGCTTTTCTAAAAATTCTCTTCTAACTCTAAGCATAGCGGTTCTTTTATTACTTTCATCCACAGAAACATAAAGAGCTTTAATTGATTCCTCAACTTTAGGCACAAAAATTTTCATTTTGAGATTTTCTACATCATGAGAAATTCTATCAACACTTCTAGACAAATCATCAATCTAATTCAACTTTTCTTCTATGGTAGTGTTGAAAACTTTTTGCGTGTTGATAGATTATTTAATATTATCCTCAAGATCAGAGGTGTTCCTATTATTATTATTATAAGAAGGATTTCCATAGGAATTACCATAATTATTAGAGGAATTACTAGGAAAAGTCCTAGGATTAAAATTACCTCTATAAGCATTGTTATTGAAATTATTTCATGAGATAAAATTCACATCTATAGCATCACTATTTTGTTGGGGAACATAGCATGCAATTTCAAAAAATTTCCTACGATCACGCAAGATCTATCTAGGAGATGCATAGCAACAAGAGGCGGAGAGTGTGTCCACGTACCCTCGTAGACTGAAAGTGGAAGCGTTAGGTTAACGCGGTTGATGTAGTCGAACGTCTTCGCGATCCAACACTGAACATATGGCACCTTCTGGTTCAACACACGTTCAGCTCGATGACGTCCCTCGAACTCTTGATCTACCAAAGTGTGAAGGGAGAGTTTCGTCGGCACGACGGCGTGGTGACGGTGATGATGATCTGATCCGCGCAGGGCTTCGCCTAAGCAGTATGACAATATGACCGGAGGAGTAAACCATGGAGGGGCACTACAGAAAAAAAGACACATCCGTGACATTTTGGGCCGAACAATTTTTTTTCTGTCATACATATGACACTTCTATGACGATAATTGTGACAAAACCCGGTATCATCATAGATGTGGTGGGCTCCTACTTCTATGACACAAAATCATGACAGAAAATGGGCTTTTCGTCCTAGGCGGGTCGGAGACGCAGCTGCATGACATTCTTTGGGCCGTCCACGACGGAAAAAACCGTGGTAGAAGCGAGGGGGAGGAAAATTTCGGGGAGTTCCCGGTTATGGTGGGAGGCCGGGGGCCGAGCAATGCGTGTTTCTCTCGTACACGTATGCGCGTGTGTGCGAGGCGTTGGCTCTAACTGAACCCGAGCGAGGTGTTGGGCTCTAACTGAACCCGAGCGATTGCACTGCAGGCTACGCGTTACTGAACCCGAGCGATCGATCGATGACTGTTAACTGAACCCGATCGAGCGATTCCTTCGCTACTGCTGCTAACTGAAGCCAATCGATGGGATGAACAGTGAGCGTTGCGGTGGGGTTTGGATGAACAGTGAGCGGTGGAGTTGCCTCTAGATGAAAAGGACCCCGTGGTTTGGTGGAGGGTTGGATAAACAGTAGACGGTGGAGGGGTGCCCGTGGAGGGGTGGATGAACATGACCCCGTGGTGTGGAGGGCTGGATGAACAGTAGACGGTGGAGGGGTGGTTGAACAGGACACCGTGGTGTGGAGGGCTGGATGAACAGTAGACAGTGGAGGGGTGCCCGTCGAGGGGTGGTTGAACAGGACCCCGTGGTGTGGAGGGCTGGATGAACAGTAGACGGTGGAGGGGTGGTTGAACAGTAGCCGGTGGAGTAGCGCGCGGTGGAGGCTGGATGAACAGGAGCCCGTGGAGGCTGGAGGAGGTCGACGGTGGAGATGAACATTATCCCGTGGAGTCCCGTTTTGCAGTACGCCACACCCCTCCCGATGAATAGGACCCCTGTTTCGACCGTAGCGCTCCAACACAAGTCTGTTTCCTCTGTTTTGCGGTACGCCACACCCCTCCCGATCAACAGGACCCCCGTTTCGACCGTAGGAGGTCCGTTTCTCCGTTTTGCTGTACGCCAGATCCCTCCCGATGAACAGGATCCCGTTTCGATCGTGGTCGATCGAACACAAGGCCGTTTCCTCTGTTCTGCGGTACGCCAGGCCTCGTTTCCATCGCATGTTCCGTCCAAGCCCTCCCGATGAACACGACGCATTTTGTTGCCTCCCCATGAACACGACGCATTCCGTTGCCTCCCCATGAACACGGCGCATTCCGTTGCCTCCCCATGAACATGACGACGACGCTGTTTCTCTGTTCCGACCCAGCCATGTACACGAGCCCTGGCCGTACATATGCGCGAGTAGGCGTTCGAGACCCTGCCCGTATGTACACATACGTAGCCGTATTTGCTTTCTTGCACCCTGGCCGCTGTACGTACATGTAAGTGCTATGTGCGCGCCTCTACTATGACACATGCGCGCCTCTACATCGACCAGTATGTACATACACGTTCGCGACCAGAATGACAACGCTACGTACGCTTCGACCAGGTGGGTCCCGACTGTCAGGCACTTCCTTGCCTGCGAAGATGTAGCTGGTCGGTCCCAACAGTCAGGGGGCGAATTGTTTTTTTTGCCCGGACGCACTTCCTTGCGTGCGAAGATGTAGCTGGTGGGTCCCAGCAGTCAGGGGGAAATGTTTTTTTCATGAAATACAGTGGCCCGTCCGGTGGGTCCCAGCTATCAGGTGGAGGAATCATTATTTTCCGTGTAATAAGGAGGCACTTCCTTGCTGCGCCCGTGGATCCAGCTGTCAGCCTCTCCACGTACAGTCCACATCCGATGGAAGTCGTTCCTTGACCACGTTGACCACGCCGCGCCGAGAGCACCAGGGCAGTGGACGACGGCGAGGCTTAGTAAGGGGACGACACGGAGGCAAGGAAGACTCGGCAGTTGTTTCCCACGCGGAGGGGAGTACGACTGTACGAGGGTTTACTGGTTCGTCTGCCGTCGCCGGAGAATAACAGCAGGTGTGGGTGAGTAGAGGGATGGCTAGGCCGGCGACGGGAGTAAGGTCGGGCGGTGAGGCCTGCGCGGCAGCACAGCCGACCGCGAGGAGGAGGGAGCAGGCAGTCCCGCCGGCGCTTGTTTGAGCAGCTGGAGCAGGAAGAGCAGAGATTGAAGAAGCACGACGGCCATTGGATGGACATCCAACAGTCAGTGCTTGTGCGTCAACCTTTTTTTAGGAAAGCCTCAAATGTGTGGAAAACAGCATACAACCCATCTGCCATTATTTCTAATAATTTACAGCCCATTTGCTAATTCTTAAGGTTTTTTTGGAGCCCATATTCTTTTTGTTAGCATTATAGCCCATATTGTGGCAACGGTTAAAAAATTATACGAAATTTTGCATATTTCGGTGCGGTTCGAACTGTTTTTAATCCCAAAATTTTGACCCACATTCAAACTGATTTTAAAAATAAATGTATATCAATATAAAAACCAACAAATTCTCCACGCATAAAAATTTATGTAATTTAAAATCTTGAAATGAAAAAAAGATATTTGAAACTAATTGCCGGTTTGATGTGTTTTAAAAATGTACAACCCATTTCTCATTACTGATGGGCCATTTTCTCGGCCAGCCGAATGAAAGCTCTCCTCGTCTTGAAAGATTTGCAGCCCAACAGGCCTGACAAAGCGACTTACTTGGCAAATCACAAAAAAACTGGGCTGTGCCCGTGGACCCAGCTGTCAGCCTCTCCACATACAGTACTCTTCCGATGGAAGTCGTTTCTTGACCACGTTGACCACGCCATGCGGAGAGCACCACGGTGGTGGATGATGGCGAGGCCTAGGAAGGGGACGACGCGGCAGTGGAAGCCTGTGCAGAGAGGACTACGAGGGTTCACTGGTTCGGCTGCGGGGTGAGGCTGCCGTCGCTGCAGGGCCTGGCCAGCGGTGGGAATAGTAGGGGGTGGGAGGCCTCTGCGGCAGCACAGCCGACCACGGGAGGCAGGAGCATGCGACACGACCGGCGCTGCTTTGGTCGGCTGGAGCAAGAAGACCAGAGGTTGAAGAAGCACTACGGCCATTGGATGGACAACGTACTGTCACTTGAGCTAGAATCGTTCATATTGACTAAGTTGACAAAGCCCTTCGTCCCCGTCAACTTAGTAGGCCCACAAGTCAGCCTCCCAGCAAGGTGGGTCCCAGCTAGACGGGGGAGTATTCATTTTTTGTGCGTAATAAGGAGGCACTTCCGGTGGGTCCGAGCTGATAGCGGGGGAACATTTTGTTCACAAAATACGGTGGCCCGTCCGCTGGGTCCCAGCAGTCAAGGGGAAACAATTTTTTTCTCAAAATACTGGTGGCCCATCCGGTGGGTCCCCGCTGTCAGGTGGAGTAATAATTATTTTCCGCGTAATAAGGAGGCACTTCCTTGCTGCTGCCGTGGACCCAGCTGTCAGCCTCTCCACGTACAGTACTCTTCCAATGGAAGTCGGTCGTTGACCACGTTGACCATGCCGCGCCGAGAGCACTAGGGCGGTGGACGACGGCGAGGACTAGGAAGGGGACGACTCGGAGCCGGGGAAGACGCAATAGTGGATGCCCACGCGAAGAGGAGTACGAGGGTTCACTGGTTCGGCTACGGTGTGAGGCTGCTGTCGCCGCAGAATAACAGGGGGTGCAGGTGAGTAGAGGGATGGCCTGGCCAGTGGTGGGAGTAGTAGGGGGCGGTGAGGCCTCCGCGGCATCACAGCCGGCCACGGGAGGCAGGAGCACGCGGCATGACCGGCGCTGGTTTGGGCGGCTGGAGCAAGAAGACCAGAGGTTGAAGAAGCACTACGGCCGTTGGATGAACATCGTATGGTAATAGGAGCTAGAATTGTTCATATTGACTAAGTTGACAAAGCCCTCCGGCCCCGTCAACTTGGTAGGCCCACAAGTCAGCCTCCCACTATGCTGGGTTCCAGCTGGCTGGGGGAATATTCATTTTTTGTGAGTAATAAGGAGGCACTTCCTTGCGTGCGAAGATAGCTGGTGGGTCTGACATGTCAGCGGGGGGCACTTTATTTCGTGAAATACAGAGGCCCTTTCGGTGGGTCCCAGATGTCAGGTGGAGGAATCATTATTTTGTGCATAATAAGGAGGCATTTCCTTGTGTGCGGCCATGGACCCAGCTATCAGCCTGTCCACGCATAGTCTACTTCCGATGGTGTTGTTCATTGACCATGTTGACCACGCCGCGCCGAGCGCATCCAAGGTGGTGGACGACGGCGAGGCCCCGGATAGCAACGAGCCGGAGATGGGAAGATGCGGGAGTAGAGTCACAGACAGAGAGGTATACGAGGGTTAACTGGTTCTAGTGCTCTGTGGTTCGGCAGTCGGTGGAGAAGAACAGGAGGTGTGGAGGGGTGGAGGGATGGCCTGGCCAACGGTGGAGTAGCGCTTCATAGCGAAGCGTGCTAAGCAGAGCTGCTAGCAGCAGGAGGTGGGAGGTGGTCCCGACGGTGCTGGAGGAAGAAGACGAGAGATTGAAGATGGACGCCGGTCGTTGGATGTAAATCCAACGGCTAACATGTCAAAATCAATTGTTGACTAAATTGACAACAACTTGCATTGGCTTCGAACTATTGGCCCACATTTCAGCCTCCAAAAATGTGGCACGTATTCAACCCATTTTTTCAGAATTTACAGTCTTTTTTTCGCGTGGTAGAATTTACAGTCAATTTGATCTTTTTTTTGAATTACAGCCATTAGCTGGGCTGGGTGAACAAATAATGTAGCGTCCATGCGGCCCGTTTATTTTATTTCCTAAAAAATTACAGGCCATTTGCACTTTCTCAAAATACACGATTTTGCTGGGCTGATTCTAATTATAATGTTGGGTTGGGCCAGCAATGTTATCAAAAAATAAAAAGGGGCTGAGCATTTTGTTATAAATATATTTAAATAATAAGTGATATTATTACATTCGTCCTTAAATCTTACCAAGCTTTTGTACACAATCACCAGGATTTTCGTGCCAAAACAATCCAGGATTTTATTTGTTAAGAAATTATTTTTATAAGTTAATAAGATGTGCGATATTGTTTTCTTACATATGTAAGTATCTGTTAAATATATGATGACAATAAAAATAATATATAATAACATATAAAATATTTTTTTTTAGAAAAACAGGGAGCATCTCCCCGGTTCCATTGCTGAGAACGAAACCACAACATATTCTGATACAGCAGCTCAAAGAGCAGTCCGAAAGCAAAGGTAGAAAAGCTACAAACTAGGGGGGGGTGGATGAACAAGTTCTCCGACTAACACAAATCACCCGAGTGGTGCCAAAGTCAGAGAGGATAGAGCACTCAAATGACACAAGGAGGGTCCAGCGAAGCCTTCATGGTCTTCAGCCGAGGGGCCGTGTCAGCCTGCGACGACCAGTAAGCAAGCGGAGACACCGAGCTGGAAGGCGTAGCATGGTGAATGTCCCTCTTTTTTGGCGCCAGGTGCCCATCATCTTCATCAGAGATCTTGAGACGAGCCCACGGGTCCAGCCCCAGAGCAGGTCGAGCCTTGTTCAGCCACAAGTGATCGCCAACGGTTTCTGGAGGGATCTTGTTAGGGTTTCCACGAAGCTCGTCAACTTGTCCTTGTCCGATCCGGAGGAGAGAATTGCCCAGTTCCTCACCATGTTCCTGATCGACCTCAAGACCTGCGGAATGGAAATCCAGGAGGTGTTACTGAAAATCATAGCATTTCTATATTTCCAGAGGCACCAAAGGACAGCTGAGCTAACAGTGTTTAAAACTGAGCACTTTTTGGTAGCAATCCAGAATCTGGCAACAAATTCGAAGGATGAGCCAATCTGACTAGAGAAATATTCCTCAATGTGGGCCCAGAGATGTTTAGCATCTATACATTCAAAAAATAGGTGAGAACAAGACTCTTGTTCCAAGCAGTAAACACAATCAAGGGGTTTGATAATGTGTCTCTTCCTAAGGTTGTCCCTAGTCATCAATTTGTTTTTGGAGAGAAGCTAGAGAAATACATGAATTTTAGGGGGAACTCTCAATTTCCAGACAGCAGGGATAAACACGGGTTGAACCCATCTAAAGTTGATAACATGATAGAGGGAGCTGGAGGAATACTTCCCCTTATTGTCCAGCTGCCAAATCAGGGCATCCCGCTCGGCAGTAAAGGTAATGCTTTTGGCAATTTCCTCCAAGTGGAACCATTATTCCATGAGACTATCACTAAAGTTCCTTCTAAAAGAGAGTTTTAGGCATTGACCGTCCCAAACTTCATTGACACTTTTGTTAAGCTCATTGCGGACAGAGTAAATAGGCCAAAATTGGACTTCTAGGGGGGATGTGCCAAACCAAGTATCTTCCCAGAACCTGGTTCTGCTCCCATCCCCTATGTTCCATCTGTAGCCAAATTTCAGAGCATGCATAATAGATTTTAATCCTTTCCATAATCTAGAGGTCTTAGGTTGGAGGAAGGGACAAAAATATTAGGTTTATTTCCTAGGTATTTATGGGCAATAAGAAGCTTCCAGGGTTTCAGGTCTTCCTCATAGAATCTTTTAATCCAAGACCCTAGAAGATAGATGTTAATTTCTTGGAGGTTAGGTATGGCTAGGCCTCCAAAATCTTTTTTCATAGAGACTAGGGCCCAATTAGCAAGGTGTAGCTTCCTATTTCCCTCAAAATCATTCCACAAGCAATGAGACATCTGAGAATTGATGAGGTTCACTGCCCATTTAGGGAACTTGAAGAAGGAGAGTAGATACACTGGAATGCTAGCCAAACAAGCTTGTATGAGGATAAATCTACCTCTGTAAGAGAGAAGTTTGCCCCTCCAGCCAGCAATCCTTTTAATGATTTTATCCAGAAGGGTTGGATATCCTCTCTCCTCAGTTTATCATAGTGGAGAGGGATACCTAGGTACTTAATGGGGAAGTTACCTTTATTACAGACTAGAATAGAGAGGAAGTCAGCTAACTCCTGATCATCCATGTTGATAGGGATGAGTTCACTTTTAGAGTAGTTGATTCTCATGCCTGAGACTTGTTCAAACCAGGTTAGAACAGTTTTCAGATTGCTAGCATGTGTGGAGTCATTGTCTAAGAAAAGGATGGTATCATCTGCATATTGAAGGTAGATGATGCCACCAGGGCAGACCTCAGGACAGAGCCCTGCAATCAGACTATGATCAGCAGCTTTGCTCAGCATTTAGTAAGAACGTCCACTACTAAATTAAACAAAAGCGGGGAGATGGGGTCACCTTTCCTAAGGCCTTTACCAGCAAGGAAAAAAATCACTTTCACAGTTATTTAACTTGACCCCAACAGACCCCCCTTGAGTAAGTTGCTGGATCCAACTCTCCTCTATGAAAGGATTGGAAAAGACTAAGAGATCATTTTTCACCAAGTCCCAAAAATGCTGGTAAAACAAGAAGGGAATCCCATCAGGACCAGGAGCCCCATTAGGATAAGAGCTAAAAATGGCTTCCTTCACCTCTGTCTCTGAAAAAGGGCTTCTAGCAGCTCATTTTCAGCAGGAGAGACTTTTTCAGAAGCATGGAAAAAATTGTTTTGTAGAGAGAACCCAGAAGGGTTTTCTTTCTTAAACAGGTCTTTGTAGAAGTCACTAGCCACTTTCAGCATCTCATCTACCTCAGTAATAGGGCCATTAGGGCCATCAAGGGAGTGAATGAGGGGTTTCCTCCTCCTCTGGTTAGCTACTGCATGGAAGTAAGCAGTATTTCTATCACCCTCCTTAATGTTCCTATCTCTAGACCTTTGTTTGGCTTTGATTTCTTCTTGAAGCCAAATTTTCTTGAGCTCTCCGTGGACAAAGTTTAGTCTATTAGTCTCAGCCTCAGAGAGGTAAGTGGTTTCTGCCTTAATATCTAGAGAATCAAACTCAAGGAGGAGAAGCCTTTTGTATCTTCTAAGATTAGCTTCCTCATTGGAGTTCCACCCTTTGGTAGTTCTTCTAAATCTCCTGATTTTGATCTGCCAATTTTCTAGGGGGCAGCTGCTCCCAGTAGGCTCATTCCAGATTTTCCTGACTAGCTCAGTAAAATCTTCTCTAAGAAACCACCACTTTTCAAATTTAAAACTATTGCTCTTTGGAGTTTGGTTAAGACCAGAGTCCCAGAGCAAAGGAGTGTGGTCACTACCACATCTGGGCAGAGCTCTACAACTAGAAAGGGGAAAGAAACTATCTAATTATGTGTCACAGAAAATTCTTTCAATGGTGGACATAATCCTGGAGTAGCACTTCCAACATATCTAGCAGAACTGTGGGTTTTCCTTCTGACAGGGTAATTCTCAACTTTATGGATAACCATTTTGCAGATAAAACAACTCTTGGGCTTGACACATTTATCCAAATGATGCCCTAGTTCCCCACAGTTGTAGCAGATCACCTCAGAGTATGCCATATGGCCCGAAGCAGGGGCAGGAGCAGTTTTCTGGATGTCCTATCTCTTCTTTTGCTCATTCTTGCCTTGAGATTTCCCACTGATCTGAGAGTCAGAACCACCAGCAGATTGATCTTGGGCAATTACAGGAGCCTGCCTAGATTGTGCCCCATTTGGGGCGGAGGTGGGCCGTACCACTGCCCAACCGACGCTCCCCCCATTGTGATAGGGGAAATTCATCGGAGTTCCTGGTTCCTTCTCATCCTCCAGCCAGATGTTGTCTCTCAGGAAGCAGAAATAACCACCAGACAGCTCAAGTGAAGCAGATTGCAAGCCTAATTTCAATCTTCTGCAGGTTTGGGGGAGAGGTAAGGTAGGGGATCCACCTGCTCCGGCTCCAGTGGCGTGCTGGTGGGCATGAGTCCAGTCAAGCATTCCCATCTCGCAGCACAACGTGGATCTCCTGAATTCACTTCTCCTTTCGCCCATCGAACGAACGCAATCGGCGGCTCACTGGGGTGGGGCATCCTGTGCTTCTCTGAGAAATCTCCTTCAAAGTAGACCCGCAAGGCTAGATTCAGCAGCTCCCAATCCACATGATCCTTGCACATCTGAGCATACTTGCGCGAGTGAGAGAACGGAATCGGTCCCTCCTCAGCTTCCTCCCTCGCAGCTTCCTCCTCTGCTTCCCCCCATTCGCGCGTGCACTGGGTCCAGGAGAGAGCGTCGTCACGGATCCGCATCGCCCGCTCCCTCCATCTCCTCCCTCAAGTCTCCCGCAGCACCGCCGGCACAACGGAGTCGAGCGGCTGGAGCATCCGCCGGAAGGCTTTGTAGACATGCGGGAGATGCATCTTGTACATCTGTCTGTCTTCCAGCCATTCCCTCGTGGATACGGCCGGCGACTCCATGGGGCGTGCGAGCGGACTTGCTGAGGGGGGCAGGAACGCCTGGAGTCAGGAGGCGGGGGGTGGCGGCGAGATCTATTTGCCAATTACTCCCTCCTTTTCGGTTTATAGGGCTCAATTCAAAAATCTCACCAACCAAGGTAGATGATGAATGGTGGAATACTTTTTGTAGTTTGCAAAAGCACCTAATTAATGCACTTGTTTTCCTCAAAAAATTATGTTTATCAATGCATAAATTGCAATGCATGCATGCATAAAGTACATCCATTGTTCAATTTTCTCTTAATACTTGCATGCAATGATTTAATGCACCTTGGAATCTGAACATGTGATGGAAAACAACCAAATTGAGACTTATAAAATGGAAAAACTAAAATTTTGAGATAAGCCCTATAAACCGAAAAGGAGGGAGTATGTGAACTAAACAGTCAACATATAAAATAATTTAAATATATATAATATAGTTAGAAGGGAAACATAAATTGGACCTGGCGTTCCTATTCTTATATAGAAAAATAGAACAGACCTCTGCGTTTTCTTCAAAAAAATACATAAATTGGGCTGCCAAAAATAAAACCTCGGATGGGATGTCCATAGGCCGGTCGATACATGACGGCCCTAAGAAAATACAAACAGGCCTATGGACCTCCCATCCGAGGTCTTGGGCTGCGCATGTTAAAAATGAAATCCTAGACGGGGCAGCCCAAAACCACGTCCAACACTTGCCAAAACTTTGTCCCTCGTTTTCTCTGTGTTTCGCACACTCGACGTTGTGTGGGCATTTTGACTGTGCATCATATGAAGATGTGCTATGCATGAATGTTGATCAGCATGATGTTAACTGGCTGGTAGTTCCATTTTCGACCATGAATAAAACTTCCAACATGATGTTAACCCTGTTTGAAAAGGTCGTGTTAATATAAATGCTCTGCCTCTGAAAGTTGCAGTTTCTTATCTGAACTGAACTTGCAGTTTCTTATCTGAAACTGAAACTTGCAGTTTCTTCTATGAGAATCACATTGTCTGCACTTTTATACTCCTATGAAACTACATTTTTAAGTGCTAAAAATAGATCTCTAGAATTCATAAAATACTTTATATGCTCAATACTGCAAATCTGAAATTCAAAAGACATTCATATCTGAAAGTACTCTCAAAATACACAACACAAAACACAATTCACAACCTGCAAATACTGACAACCCTAAGCTCCTCCTGACAATTCACAAC
>NC_057800.1:172445328-172458136 GCF_018294505.1 Triticum aestivum | reverse complement strand
GGCGGGGAAGCGTCGTCGGGCCAACTGCTTTTCTCCTCTTGCAGTTGGGTTCGGTCAACGAAGACTCCACCGGCTCTCTCTGGCAGGACACCGTCACAAACGACACCCTGTAGATGCTCGATCCTTCAATCTCTGGTGGATGCTCCATCTGGGATCGATACTCCCGCCACCGCTCCCTCACGATCGGATTCGGTGAATCCGTTTGCTCCATGGCCTAGAGGAGCAGCTCTATGTACTCCGGCGCGACTCCCTCCGGGAGTATCGCCGCCTTTTTGCTCTGTTGCAGATATTTGGCCATGGATGTCGCCGTCACTGCTAGTTGGTCCTTGTTGTCAAACCAATACTGTATCTCCAACATCCTAGCTAGCTTCACAGGGTCGCTGTCTACGATCCTCACGTATCGGTTGTACTCCTCCATCGATCTACTTCTCCACAGCACCTTCACTCACCAGCGGTGGTTTTTGAATGGAAGAGGAGAGGAATAGCGCTGGTTTTGGATTAGAACGGGAGAGGAGCGACGCTGGTTTTGGACTGGAATAGGAGAGGAGGGGCGGTGGTTTTGAAATGGAAGAGGAGAGGAGCGGCGCTGCATTTAGATTGGAACAGGAGAGGAGTGGTGGTGGTTTAAGAGGAGAAGAGTGGAAGAGCGGCGCTGGTCTTGGAAGTATTTTTTTGTTGTTTCGCGTATTTTGGGTCAAAGTTTGACCACGTACTGTATTTGACAAGCAAAATGTGAATGCATGTCACCAAAAATTGTATCGTTTGGTTTGTATCTGAATGTACTTTCAAATTATACTCCCTCCATTTTTGTATACAAGGCCACTGTCGGTGTCAAAACCGGTGGATCTCGGGTAGGGGGTCCCGAACTGTGCGTCTAGGCCGGATGGTAACAGGAGACAAGGGACACGATGTTTTTACCTAGGTTCGGGCCCTCTCGATGGAGGTAATACCCTACTCCTGCTTGATTAATATTGATGATATGGGTAGTACAAGAGTAGATCTACCACGAGATCAAGGAGGCTAAACCCTAGAAGCTAGCCTATGGTTTGATTGTTGTGTATGGAGTTGATTGCCTACGGACTACAACCCATCCGCTTTATATAGGTACCGGATAGGTTTAGGGTTACACAGAGTCGGTTACAATGGTAGGAGATCTTGAATATCCGCATCGCCAAGCTTGCCTTCCACGCCAAGGAAAGTCCCATCCGGACACGGGACGAAGTCTTCAATCTTATATCTTCATAGTCCTGGATTTCGGCTGAAGGTATAGTCCGGCTACCCGAACACCCCCTAATCCAGGACTCCCTCAGTAGCCCCTAAACCAGGCTTCAATGACGACGAGTCCGGCACGCAAATTGTCTTCGACATTGCAAGGCGGGTTCCTCCTCCAAATCCTTCATAGAAGATTGTAAACACCAAGAGTAGTGTCCGGCTCTGCAAAATAAGTTTCCACATATTGCCATAGAGAGAATAATATTGACACAAATCAAATCTGCCGACGTATTCCGCAGTGCGTCATCACACTACGGCCAAGTCCTTCACTCGAATCGTTTTCACTTTTCCACCTCAGCGTGTTTTGCGAGGCGGTTTCCTTGGCACGTCTTGTCAAAGCAAAGATCGTGTGCCCCCCTTTTACGGGATTCTCATCAATACGGATGTGGGTTACCCAATCATGCCCGTTAGCTTGTTTTCTCGATTAAAGGTGAGTCCCAAACGGTTACGGGGAAGGCTCCTCGTATTCAACCTCTTATAAAGAGACCAAGGCCTTACTCCTTTTACCAATCTCAAACGAGTTCGCCCGTTGCCTCGAGTTCCAACACCCTAGGCTCCAGATTCCAGGCGCTTCGGACCTTCGACAATGTCCGGTTCCGACCTTCACGGCCGATGGATGCCCTCCTCCGTCACGGAGGAGGACGTGCTAAAGTTGAGAGAGGCTAAGTTCTTGACCGCCGAAATTCCGCATAGGTTGTCTGCTCAAAGGCAGGCTATTCCTAGTCCCCAGCCCGGTGAGAGTGTAGTGTTCATGTCTCACTTCCTTTGGGGGTTAGGCTTCCCGATGGATCCCTTTGTGAGGGGGCTGCTATTTTATTACGGGCTGGAATTTCATGACTTAGCTCCGGAGTCCATCCTCCACATTTCCTCATTCATCGTTGTGTGCGAAGCGTTCCTCCGTGTTACTCCTCACTTTGGATTATGGATCAAGACTTTTGGAGTGGAGCCGAAGATGTATTCAACGTCGCCCCCTTCACCTGTGGGAGTTTAATCCAGAGGGACCGCGAGCTCTCCAGAATTTTATGGGCGCAACGCCCGCGGAGATGTATAGACTGTTCTTCGGATCACAAGAGATGTGTCCGGATTTAACCGAGGACGCAGGCCTAAGCTGCAATCGCCCGGATACTCAAGTAAGCAACCTTGCGCCAGGCCAAGTTGGCCAGACAAGAAAGAGAAGTAGTGAGGAAATTCAATGAAGACTCTGCTGCTGCTGCCACTGCTGAGGCCTCTGCAAGTAAGCCCAAGAAGGCTATGCCAAAGAAGCCTGCTTATAAGCCAAGTGCTTCTACCCAAATGCCCTCACGGCCAAGTTCCTCAGCAATGCCCTCACGACCAGTTTCTTCAAAGCCCTCACGACCAACTCCTCATGCTGCTCCTGCTCCAAAGTCCTCAGCTCCTCCGCCAAAGCCCTCAGCTTCTCCAACCAAATCCTCTGCTCCTGCGCATCTCGTCACGTGCCAAAGGACAGCAGGAGTCTCTATTTCCTCAGGAGCATCTGCTAGTTCCTCAGCACCACTGCATTCTTCAACTGGTCCCACTCTGTTGAAGACCGAGGCAACTGCTGGACGAGGCTCTCGACCAAGTCCCCAAAAGAAGCATGTCACTTTTCAAGTACAGTCTGATGAAGATGAAGCTGATGATGAAGAACTTGCTGAAATAATCAGAGACAGACAAGTCAGGGCCGCTAGAGCCAAAGGCACAAATGTGCCTCTGATTTTGGATCCAAAGTTGATCCTTGATTACATTGATCTCTGGCACAAGGACCCCAACACTCCCATGCCTGATTTCAAGTTGACTCCTGGCCAAAGTCATATGATGACTCACTTCATTCAAGAAGAAAATGGAAGTTTGAAAAGGCCAGGCAGATCAAGACAGCGCAGTATAAGAAGGAGCGCTTCCTGAAGAAAAATGTTGTCTCTGTGACAACTGAAGAACTCGTCAATATGCAGTCTGAGATCAAGAAGCTCAGTGATGACTTTGACGCATACCATGCTGATTGGCTGGGAGCCAAGGTTCGTTTTGTGAGACTCACTGACAACTTCACCTCCACTATTGCTGCCCAATCGCACCAAGAAATTCCTCAGGCTGCTGCATCTGCTCAGCCTAGTAAAGAAAATGCCAGCATCGCTGATGACACTTAGGCTGCTGAAGAAAATGTTAATTCCAGGGCCGATGACTGCATTCCAGCCGCTGAAGAAATTGCCAGGGCAACCACTAGTGTTGTGCCTGAAGAAAGTGAAGACGTCAGGGCAACTTCATCAGTTGCGCATGAAGAAATTCAACCAAATTCCTCTGCTCCTCCTGCGCCTACACCAACTCCGATCCTTCCATCTGCATCAGATGTGAAGAAGACCAAGGCTACAGAGCGTGCAGCTGTGAAGAAAAGGAAGGCATCAACTTCATCAGGTTCTTCAGCCCCGAAGAAGATGAAGCCATTGACTAGCTCATTTGACAACCCAATTGATGATGTTCCTATCTCAACCATGCCATCAAAGGACCTTGTTCCTTTTGATGAAGAATATGTGATGCCAAGTGAATCAGAAGATGACATTCCCTCAGCTGCTTCGTCAGAACAGCTAGATGAAGAAATTGAAGTGGATGCAATCCATTCAACACCAATTTTCTCTTCGCCCATGCCTCAGTTTACTGCTGAAGAGGCCGGCGTTGAAGAAAAGATGAAGATGTGGACATTGGAAGCACTACTCCAGTGATGAATGATCACTTTTGGGAATGTCCGCACCCCAAATCTCCTCTCTTCACACCTCTTCAACAAATTCCTCAGTCCCCTGTAGCTACTGAAGTACAAATGGGATCTGACGAACCTCGTGCAACTCCGTCTATCCATGAAGAAATTCCAGCCACTAGTGCTAATGAAAATGTAAATGAAGAATTGAAGTCCCAGGCTGCCACTGAAGAAGAACCTGAAATTCCTTGGCATGCGGAACCTGAGATTGAGATCCCTGAGGTTGTGATGCAATTGACTGACACTCCTCACCCCAAGCCAAAGGATCCATTCTTGAAGAAGCAAAAATTCAAGGCTGATGACTTCTTTGGCGAGCATGTATTCTTCACTGACTACAATCCCTATGACTCTGCTCGTCTTAGGAAGAAGCGCTTCTAGACTGCCAGCCAGGCAAATTTCTATTCTTCACTACTTTTCAACAAGGACAAAATCTTCTACCATGAGCATATTCCTCACGTGGACATGGAATCATTGCCTTGCTTCTCTCCTGTGCTCGGCGTGCTTCATGACGCATGCCTCCTCAACTTTTGCTCTGACATTGTTGATTGGAATGAAGAGCTCATTCCTCATTTCTATGCGACACTACACATCACCGGTGATCATGAAGATATCAACACCTGGGTCTTGGACTGGATGACCGATAATACTCATTATAAGGCACCGGCCTCTGAATTGCTTCATGCCCTGCCCATCAGTCCACCCAGTGAAGGAGCTCGCTTCCTGTCCCAAGAACCTGAACTCACTGCTCATTACATGCAAGTGTTAATGAAGCCTCTGCAGCCCGGTCAAGCCCCAAGGACCAAATTCCTCGTAAAGGACTTACTCTATGTGCCCATAATAGTCTATCGCATTCTGACGAGGACAATGAGTCCTATCAAAGGCCATGACTCATCTAATGAGGAAGTTGTTGGCATCATGAAGAATCTGCTATTCAACATCATTCATAGCATTCCTGTCAATTTTTATGATTTCTCCATGAGGACTCTGGCAAATGTTGCACTCTCTCCGTTTGAGTTGAAGCCTTATGCTCCTTGGATTATGAGATTCCTCAGAACAAGGTCTTCACTCAACTACAAGGCTGATTTTCAGAAATCACCTCAGCTACCTGCCCCCGATTGAAGTCCTCAAGCAGGCTTTTACTTCAACTGATGAAAATGGCAAGGCACCTGTTGTCATTGATGAAGGCATTCGTCCATTGGATGGTCTGTTTTGCAAAGCTGCATCTTATTCCACCAATGATGACTCTGCCACTCATGACTCTGCTGCAAATGCACCCAAGTCTACTCCTCAAGCCACAGCTCCAAGAGTGATGACTGACCGTGAGCTGCTTCTTAGTCTTCACCAGAAGGTGGATCACAACCATAAATGGGTTAAGCGTCAGTTTGGTTCAATTCTTCACAACATGACTGCTACACATAATGCAGTGAAGAAAAACCATTACTACCTCCATGAAGTTTTCGGTCGCACCTGGGCTGTCTTATCACATCTGTATGGTGAAGAAGATCTGAAGCAAATGGGTCTCAAGGATAACTTTGACTGGTCTGCACCTCCTCTTAAGAAATCCAAGAAGTTCAAAGTTCCTACCTTGGTGGCCAGCTCCTATTCTTCATCCCACGACACCGACGAGTATGAAGACTTGGACGACACTGCGGCAGGCCCTACAACGATGAACGACCCCAACAATGCTGGCGCTCCTCCATCAACTTGATATTATTCAGGGGCGTTAGTACTAATTTTTGATCCTTTTGGTCATTCGATGACAAAGGGGGAGAAATTTGAGTTAGTCTTCAAGCGGGTCTACTAATATGGGCGTTTTTTTCTAAGTTACAACTCTCGTTCTTCTGAGACTTTATTCGATCGAGTTGTAAACTTAAACTCTATGGTGGTCTAATACTTTTGATGAGTTTTTTTCTACATGCTTATTCCTCATTAATGTTAATGCAAGCATGTTGAATCACATCAGTCACCATATTTCATCATGCATTTCAAACTCTTCATATTATATGTTAAATGCGTGTATGAATTACAAGATATAGGGGGAGATCTCCATGATTCTACTCTTCAAGTGTACATTGCTTCAAAAGCAAATTCCTCACTATGCACATCGTCAGGGGGAGTTCTTCTATATCTTGCAATCAAATTCCTCAATTTCGGTATTTACACTTCATATGTTTATCCCCGTTGAAAACTTAACCTATATTGTCATCAATCACCAAAAAGGGGGAGATTGTAAGTGCATCTAGTGCCCCTTAGTGATTTTGGTGTATTGAAGACTTATAGGTCAAGGGAATAATGTGTTTGTGAGTGTATACAGGTCTATAAGTCTATGAGGAGTTTGATATTTACAGAGAAAGTTGTCCCCTAAAAATGATGTTCTTCGACTGAAGACTTTCTGAAGACTTTGAAAATAAAGAAATTGGTGTAATCCTGAAGACTTGGTATTCATTCGAGGAACATGAAGCGTGAAGACTTTTGTTTTCGTAGTTTCATTTTCTGTTTCTTGAGCCATAGGAAACACCGCACTGTTAAAGGGGGCCGAGGAAATACTAAGGAAAATTTTCCAAGTGGTGCTCAACTCAAATCCTACACCTACCAATCCCTTCGAGTGAAGCCATTGGAAATCTCATACATCTCAGTCAATTTCTTCAGTGACAGAGACGAAGTTCTTCTTGTCTCTGAGCAATTTATTCTGACTGAGGAGTTAGGAATTCGCCAGTGCGGATTGCCTACACAGTGAGGAACATGATAGCCCTGAGGAATTTGATACTCAAAATTCCGAATGTTGCTATGTTATGTGCGAGCTGTCCCAAAATATCTACCCACCTAACGGTCATATCATTGAAGGGCATTTATGTCTTATCATGTCAGGCTGCTCCCTAGGCTATAAATAGCCGCCCCCTACAACCACTAGCTGGTTGGCTACTCCGAGAGAAACTGACACTTGTCATTTGAGAGCATCCCATCCTCCAAGGACTTTGAGAGAAAATCATCAAGTGAGGAAAACCCAAACCCAAACACCTACAAACCCCAAGTGATTGAGCATCACTAAAGAGATTGATCCTGTGTGCATCTGACACTTGTTACCTTTTAAGACTGTGCATCTTCCAGACAGTTAGGCGTCATGGTCTAGAACATCCAAGAGGAAATTGTGGATCACCGAGTGACCTAGTCTGTGAAGGTTTGGAAGTCACCTGAAGACTTACCACGAGTAATTGGGCGAGGTCTGTGTGACCTTAGCTCAAGGGGAATACGGTGCGGACTGAGTGTTCTGGACTGCGTGTTCAGAACTGGGTGTCCGGGACTGTGTGTGCTCAGGTTCAAATACCTAGCCGCCCTAACCAGACGTACATCTGTCACAACAGTTGGATCTGGTCTACCAAATCATTGTCTTCACCAAGCTACCTGGTTCCATTTCTTCAACCCTTTCATTTCCTCATTTCTGTGTTGTGAGCTTGTTCATATCTGTTTGAAGACTTTGACTGAAGACTTTCTCAACTTCCTCAGTTCAATTTCTTCAGTCTGTTTGTCTTCATCCTGTGTTATCCTGTGTTTACGCTTTTAGTACGATGTGCTTGTTTTTCATTTCATAATGAAGACCATGCTCATGTTCTGTTATGGTTACTTATGAGTACTTATTCCGCTGCAAGTATTTCTTCACTTAGGAATTTCCTCACCTGCAAATTCCTCAGTGAAGAATTCATAAAAATCGCCTATTCAGCCCCCCTCTAGTCGATATAACGCACTTTCAATTGGTATCAGAGCAAGGTACTCCCTTGTTCTGTGTGATTTTGGTTTAACCGCCTGGAGTTTTAGTTATGTCGACCGCAGGTATGATCAAGGTTTCTGCTGGGTGTCCTACCTTCGATGGGACGGACTAGCCCTACTGGAAGAATAAGATGCGCATGCATCTTGAGGCAATTGATAACGATCTCTGGTACGTTGTGGAGAATGGTGTTCCCTCTGTCACTCCCACCATCAACGCTGCTGATGTGAAGAGATTCAAGCAACTCGACTCTCAAGTGAAGAATATCATATGTGGCCATCTGAGAAAAGGGCAGTATGGCAGAGTGAGTGCTTTGGAGACAGCTAAGCTTATTTGGGACATGCTGTCCAAAGTCAATGAGGGAGTCTCAACATGGCGTGACTCTCGAGTTGACGTTCTTCAAAATCTCTTCAACCACTTCAAAAGACTCGACAATGAAAATGTTCGGCAGACCTTCGATCGCCTCACTGACATCTCAAATGAGCTTCAAGCACTTGGTGCCACTGATATCACCGACCATGAGGTAGTGAAGAAATTGCTGAGATCGCTTGATTCCTCATTTGATACCTTGGCATTGATGATACAAGAACATGGAGACTACAAGTCACTTGATCCCGCCGATATCCTCGAGAGACTAAACACTCATGAGTTCTAGCTTGCTGAGAAGAGAGATCTCTGGACCAAGCTATGGTAGATCATGTGCTCTGAAGGCCAAGGCAGTATCTGAATCTGATGGTGAAGATTCTGACAGCAGCCTTGGTGACCATGAAGAACTGAGCCAGGAGCTAGCTATGCTCGTTAGGAAGTTCCAAAAGTTCTCAAGACGTGGTCACTTTGGTAAATCCTCAAGAAGTGGTGACTTGAGAACAGATTCCTGATCCCATGATTATAAGAAGAGACTCTGCCACAAATGCAAGAAGCCTGGACACTACATTCAAGATTGTCCTCAGTGGGAAAATGGATCAAAGAAGAAGTAGAAGGATTACAGTTCTGATGACTCAAAGAAGAAGAAGAAATCTTCAAAGTCCTCGTCATTAGAACCTACAAGGGACACGAACCGGCGGATCTCGGGTAGGGGGTCCCGAACTGTGCGTCAAGGCCGGATGGTAACAGGAGCCAAGGGACATGATGTTTTTACCCAGGTTCGGGCCCTCTCGATGGAGGTAATACCCTACTCCTGCTTGATTAATATTGATGATATGGGTAGTACAAGAGTAGATCTACCATGAGATCAAGGAGGCTAAACCCTAGAATCTAGCCTATGGTATGATTGTTGTGTATGGAGTTGATTGCCTACGGGCTACAACCCTCCGGTTTATATAGACACCAGATAGGGTTAGGGTTACACAGAGTCGGTTACAATGGTAGGAGATCTTGAATATCCGCATCGCCAAGCTTGCCTTCCACGCCAAGGAAAGTCCCATCCGGACACGGGACGAAGTCTTAAATCTTGTATCTTCATAGTCCAGGAGTCCGGCTGAAGGTATAGTCCGGCTACCCGAACACCCCCTAATCCAGGACTCCCTCAGTAGCCCCTGAACCAGGCTTCAATGACGACGAGTCCGGCGCGCAAATTGTCTTCGGCCTTGCAAGGCGGGTTCCTCCTCCATGTCCTTCATAGAAGATTGTAAACACCAAGAGTAGTGTCCGGATCTGCAAAATAAGCTTCCACATATTACCATAGAGAGAATAATATTAACACAAATCAAATCTGCTGACGTATTCCACAGTGCGTCATCACACTACAGCCAAGTCCTTCACTCGAATCGTTTTTACTTTTCCACCTCAGCGTATTTTGTGAGGCGGTTTCCTTGGCATGTCTTGTTAAAGCAGAGATCGTGTGCCCCCCTTTTACGGGATTCTCATCAATACGGACGTGGGTAACCCAATCATGCCCGTTAGCACGTTTTCTCGATTAAAGGTGAGTCCCAAACAGTTACGGGGAGGGCTCCTGGTATTCAACCTCTTATAAAGAGACCAAGGCCTTACTCCTTTTTCCAATTTCAAACGAGTTCGCCCGTCGCCTCGAGTTCCAACACCCTAGGTTCTAGATTCCAGGCGCTTCGGACCTTTGACAATGTCCGGTTCCGACCTTCAAGGCCGATGGATGCCCTCCTCCGTCACGGAGGAGGACGTGCTAAAGTTGAGAGAGGCTAAGTTCTTGACCGCCGAAATTCCGCATAGGTTGCCTGCTCAAAGGCAGGCTATTCCCAGTCCCCAGCCCGGTGAGAGCGTAGTGTTCATGTCTCACTTCCTTCGGGGGTTAGGCTTCCTGATGGATCCCTTCATGAGGGGGCTGCTGTTTTATTACGGGCTAGAATTTCATGACTTAGCTCCGGAGTCCATCCTCCACATTTCCTCATTCATCATTGTGTGCGAAGCGTTCCTCCCTGTTACTCCTCACTTTGGATTATGGCTCAAGACTTTTGGAGTGGAGCCGAAGATGATCGAAGGACGGCACGCAGAGTGAGGAGGCGCTGTCATAAGTAAGAATGCTGATGCTCCATGGCCCGAGGGCTCCTTTCAAGAGGAGCTCGGCTTGTGGCAACAAGAGTGGTTCTATATCACCGCTCCTAGGAGCGCCAAGTGGGCGGCGCCTCCTGCCTTTCGCTCGGGTCCCTCATCACGGCTAGTGTCATGGGTCAACAAAGGATTAGATTGGGGGTTATCCGAAGACGTGCCCCTGTTACAGGGCCGAATTAAGGATATCTTGGAAGGAGACCTCAGTTTGGTCAAGGTGACACAGGTCATGCTGATTCGCCGAATATTGCCCGGCAAACGTCGCCCCCTTCGCCTGTGGGAGTTTAATCCAGAGGGACCGCGAGCTCTCCAGAATTTTATGGGCGCAACGCCCGTGGATATGTATAGGCTGTTCTTCGGATCACAAGAGATGTGTCCCGATTTAACCGAGGACGCAGGCCTAAGCTGCAATCGCCCGGATACTCAAGTAAGCAACCTTGTGCCCGGACCTTCTATCTGTATAATTGTTATAAACTTGCCCCTAAAAGAGCCGTCCTTTTAAACAGGAGTGGATAGCGAAGGCAAAGCTGATCAGGTGTCCGGCTCCCCTTCCTGAAACCAGGCCGGATCCCATGCTGGTCAGGATGCTGGAGATAATGCCTTTGGAGGGGGAGGACAAGGAAGCTATGGCCTCCTCGAAGGAGGCTGCTCCGAAGGGAGGAACCGACAATTCCTCTCCTAAGGGGAATAAGAGAGCCGCTTCTGATGACCCGAAAACCATGGCCTCGAAACAGGGGAGAAAATCCTCATCAGAGGGTCCGACGCCGGGGAGTTCCTCGGCCAGACTACGCCCTCAAGGGGATCAGCCCTCCAGCGAGCCGTAAGTAGACAGAGGTTTTCCTTTTGAGGGATGAGAGAAATCCTTGATTTATATCTGAGAAGATTAACCGAAATTTTACCTTGTAGCTCGGACCTCAACCCTTCTCAGCAGAGCTCTTCTTCGGGGGATCTTCTTCCGGAGATGATGGAGAGCGGGACGCCTCCCCCTGCCGTACCGCCTAGCGAGGCGGGCGACCCTGAGGTGTGGTCGCGGAGGGTTTCTCTGAATCTGGCAGGGGCGGAAGATAGCTATGTGGCCCCCCAAGGCTCTCCGCGTCCGGCCTTCGAAAGAGGCCATAGGACAAGTCCGGCACCGTCTGGTGTTTGGCCGGAGGAGCTAAAGATTCTGCTAGGGCGAGCTTCTATCTCAGAGGAGCATCGTGCATTGATGGGCACGGTGATTGAAAGGATTTCATCCGCAGAAAGCGGATTGCATGAGGCCGTCAAAAGCTTACTGACGGGTTTTGAGGTACGTTAGATAATGTACACTTTTGTCAGTTGCACATAAGTAAGATGCGCCCTGTGTAGATAGTAGCCCCTGAGACTCAGCGCGTTGTCAAGAAATGACGGCACGCAGAGGATCATAATCCCAGGTCTAAGATGTCGCCTTTGAATGTAGGTGGCGAGGTGTCCGGAATCAAGCCGAACTGATGATGTGGCTGAACTAAAGCGGCAACTGGACGTGGCAGAGGCCGACATCGTGCTTGTCAACAAGTGGCTTGATGAGGCTCAAGGTATGTAATTCTTGGGGTGGCATTAGGTAAGAGGAGCTTCATGACATTGTCTTACAATGTGTGTGCTTGATGCAGATGGTACGGCTGCCGTGGAGAATAGGGCAGAACTTGCCCGAGCTAAGGAGCAAGCCAGAAAAAGCGATGCGGCTGCCGAGAAGGCCCTTGAAGAGCTGAGAGCCGAACAGGCTGCTCACTACCGAAGAAAAGAAGAGATGGCCGAGATGGCTGAGAAGTTAAAGAGCGTTGCAGACCGTTGCAAACTTCTTGAGAAAGAAGACCGGGCGAGACAGACGGACTTAGAGAAGGCCGCTGCCGATGCCAAGGACGCTCGCTCTGCGATGAGAGCTGCGAAGGAGGAGCTGCGTCAGGCCGAACAGATTGCGGCTGGAAAGCCCTTTATGCTGTGGAGGAAGTTTTGTGATCCGAAGTTTGCTCCGTTGGACCGGATGTGGAGTGTGGAGGACACCTATCTGGATTTGGCAGCAAGTGCTGCTGATGCGACCGAGCACTTTCGAGATCTAAAAGATCGCGAAGTGGAAAAGCTTTTCTGGTCACAGTTCCACAATCCAGAGCGTCCACTGGCAGTGGACGATTGCCTGGCTCAATGGGCCGAACTGAATAGATTGTCCGGACTCGCCATGAAGTACGTTATGGGTCATCTGTGGCCTAGGAGGTCGGAGCCGAAGAGTTATTTCAGCTTGGTGCAGCAATTCCTTGACGCGGTGCCACGTATAAATGCAATGAAGAGGTCAGCATGCATAGAGGGCGCTAGGATGGCTCTTACCCATGTTAAGACATACTGGGAAGAGATGGAGACCACCGTTGTTGCGTCCCGAGATTCGGACAAAAGCCGAGTACCCTCCGAGCACTATTTTCAGGAAGTTCTTGAAGGCGCTCGTGTAATAGAGACGCAGTGCCCGAAAGATGCTATGTTATGATAGCATATGTAATTATAAA